>NW_016166527.1:0-18130 GCF_001687245.7 Rhagoletis zephyria | reverse complement strand
TACCTCCCATATAACGGTAATTTTCAGAAATATGAAAACTGCGATATTTTAGTAACTACTGAAGATTAGTCACTCAATACTGATATTTACAATAATTTTTAGATGGAAAATAAGAATATTACAAATTTGTGCAAAANAAAAAAAAAAAATTTAATTTTTAGGCAAAAATAATTTTTTTTTTTCAATAACCACGCTTACCTCCCATATAACGGTAATTTTCAGAAATATGAAAACTGCGATATTTTAGTAACTACTGAAGATTAGTCACTCAATACTGATATTTACAATAATTTTTAGATGGAAAATAAGAATATTACAAATTTGTGCAAAATGGGAGTAGCCACGCCCACTTATGGTTACATATGTATATCTTGGTAACCGCTCCACCAATTTCTTCCAAACTTGGCACAGTTGTTGGCCTTGGTACAACATACCAAATGGCCTAAAATTTTTGAGATCGTACAATAACCAAGCCCACTTCCCATATGACGGTTATTTAGAAAAATACGAAATCTTCGATAAAGCTAATTTATTCAAAATTGATGCTTGCAACAATTCTTTACCGAGAAATATATTTATAAATTTTGGAAAATGGGCGTGATCACATATAGATATGTATCTCGGTAACCGTTGTACCAATTTGTACCAAACTCGGTATGGTTATTTTGCTTGCCACATAAAAGTAAAGCACTGAAAATCATTGAAATCGGACTAAAATTACGGCCACATTTCATATAACGGTGAATTTCAGAAATGCTTGAAACTTCAATATTTTAAAATTTAAGTATGCTAACTTACTCAAACTTGATACTAAAAACAACCTCTTGAAAATAACTAACATTGTTTGGAATTTTGGTAAATGGGCGTGGTATCGCCCAAATATGACTATATAAGTTTATCTCATTATGTCTAACTGAACGTTCTATCGAAGATTTTTAAAATAGGGGTAAAACCACCCGGGCTTACCATGTGGCGGTAGCTTTCGGAAAGGTGGAAAACATATATTTAATACTTGTGCCGGGTATGTATTTAATGTTTTGCTGCGCCCGAACTTAGACTTTCTTACTTGTTGAAAAGTACTTAAAGTTGAGTTCGTAGATGTTTTTTGCTGATTCATTCCTTACGAAAAATAGTAGCCCTGTTCGCGTACGTACTATCCAGTAAAATCCAGTACTAACTTTACTAATTTTTACTGGATGGCGATTTCGTACGCAAAAACTTGCAAGAAAACGGCAAAAGAGAGAGAATTGAGAGAGCAAAAATGACAGCTGAACTTGCAAGTTTTACTGGATTTTTACTGGATAAGTAAGAAAAAAAGCGAATAGTATCATGGGCGTCGCTACCTAGGAGCAGGGTGGGGCTCAAGCCCCCTCCCTTCCCCCCTAACCTTTGAAATTTACCCTATATGTAATATACTAAGAAATGGCAGCTGAAAGCAATATTCTATGCCCGGTAGTAAAAGACATATAAATCGCAGTGTCAAACTTTATACAAAATTTCAACTTTTTAATCTGAACCTTTACAAAATTTTTGGGTATGCAGTTTTCAAACCCATACAATTTTAATCCAATAAAGAGCAAGTCTCAACCAGCTAAAAAAACGAGTTGGTTTTTGATAGAGAAGAAGTAGAATTTACAAAAAATGGCGTTTATTTTTTGAAATTTTGTTGCTAACGGTCTCCCGCATTTTGTTTCATAAAAAATTAATGCTTATATGGAAGAAGTGCAAAAATCCGTCATCAAAAAAAAAAAAAATCTCAGAAATTAACGGGATTTTTTAGCCGTTTGAAGCTTGCACTTAATTAGACTAAAATTGCATACCCAAAAATATTCTAAAGAATCAGACTAAAAGATTAAATTTTGATGAATATTTGTGGAGTTTTCCTAAATTTTGTATAAAGTTTGTAACAGTGATTAATGTGGTTTTTGTTAAAGCTTGACCGGTATTTTTATAGAAAAATAACAAAAAAAGATAGCTCGAAAAATATTACGAATATTTAAAAAAAATTAACACGTAGGAATTTTTTTGAGTCACGTATAACTGCGTACTTAATTTTTATCTCTGACGTGAGGATTTTTTAAAAGGACTTTGGGATTTTAAAAATATGATTATTTATTTCAAAAAATTATTTAAAAATTCAGTGCAATATAGTAAAAAGATAGGGTATCAAAAATAGGAAAAAATTCTGTAGAATTATAACAGAATGAATTTTTTGGTACATAAGGACGAATGGGTATGGAAAATGCCATAAAAATTTTTCCTCAAATATCCTTCAAAATTTGCAATATTTATTTTTCAAAAATTACTGTTTTAGGACTAATATATGCACATGCGACCACATCATCGAATTTCGTCCTGCAAACTTTATTAACTTGAAATAATAAAATTTATTAAAAGCGTATTTTCAATACCAATTCGTCCTTGTAACCCAAAAAACTTTATTGATATTAAATTCAACAAGAGTTTCTCTTTCATTTGGTATCCATATTGTTATTCTACATTGCACTGATTTTTTTGAAATAATTTTTTGAATTAATCATATCTTTAAAATTTCAAAGTCCTTTGGAAAAAATCCTGACGTCAGAGTGAAAAAGTAAAAAGGCAGTTTTACTATATATGGCCCATAGTTTCGTGAGTATATCGATTCTTTCGTGTGTTCTAAATTTTTTTTTGTTTTTGTGGCACAGTGTTATTCATAGTTTTGAAATATATTTCATGAAAGCAAAAAATAAAAATAGTTGGCATCATTTTTTTTACACACCTAGGATATCACTGACCATTATAAAGGACCCTGAATGATGGCAAAGCTCAAAGCTTTACAAATTTGTTGATGTGATTTTTGAAATGAACGATACAAAATTAGCTGGTACACATATTTAAAATTTTTTAGAATCACTGGTTGAAATTATACTGAAACGGTTAATAAAGCTTTAGTTTAAAAATGTGATACTAAATGCCTTTCGCAATAAACGGCGTCAGTTTTCTGGGTTATCAAGCCTCTAGCAGTACAATATTAATTGTTGTTTTTCACGAATTTCTTTAAATAAATCTTCAACTAAATACTGAAGTATATTTACGAATATCAAGTTCTATTATATGCTTAAATTTAATTTCTTAATCTTAGTAAGTATTTCTTAACTTCATTCACCCAAATTTCGGGGGTTACTACTAGTTTCAATAAATTGTCAGTTTAATTTCTTATAAAATTCACCTTTAGGTTTTTGCATCTTAAGCATACATTTGTTTTAGAGAATCAATGTATAATAATTGCAGAAACGATTAGCCGATTTGCTGAGCAACCTAGAAGTTTGCTTTTTTAATAATTTTTGTAAATCAAATCGGCAAGTACATATCGNAGCAACCTAGAAGTTTGCTTTTTTAATAATTTTTGTAAATCAAATCGGCACGTACATATCGTTCCCCGCATGCTACTTAGAAACATGAATGTGTAAAAATTAAAATTTTGTGAAATCAAGCTTGATGCTTCTTAAGGGGCTTAACTTAGCATTCATGTACCTAATTCACTTTGTGAAACATGTGGTTTCCTTGTACGCATGTTATTCTGGGTTTTGGTATAACATAGGACATCCAAAAGTTAATCAAGTCAACCCAATAACTCAGAATTGGTAAATTTGCACATTCATGCTTCTAGCATAAGGGTGACGATATGTATTTACATACTTCAGATTAATTAATTTTTTCTACGCCTGTCCTACACATTTTTGTAGTAAGAAAATGGTAGCCCCATCCCCTCGCCCCCCTAAATTCGATCCTGGCGACGCCCATGGTTGGCATAATGCCTCATGCAATTCATATTGCCAAAATAATTGTTTGTGGTGCGTTTAGAGTTGTAATTGACGAAATGGACCTATTTAAATATATAATAAAAATACCATTTTTCTTAGAAAAATTACAAATTAATCAGCTGTTCATAAAACTTGCAACTTCTTGCTGGTTTTGCGTTTGCGTACTTTCTTGCATATTTCTCTCATTGGGAATAAATATTGGCTTACTCTCCGAAATTCGGTTACTGGCAAGTTACCGGATATTTTTTGCTGGAGAACGCGAAAACACAACTACCTAGCCAGCAAAGAAACGTAAATATTGCCGACAGTGCAGTTTACTTCAATTTTCCGTATCCGAAAACGAATAGAAAAAACTCCAACAGTTATCATCAATTATCGTATCCGGAAAACGTTCGAAAAAGATGATCTTATTTGAAAGCAATAATTGTATTTTATTTTCCCAAGCTAAACATTTGATTGCATGCATGCGTAGTCGGCAGTGGCTGGGCGTGCAGAGAAGTGTGCCGATATTTGTTAGCTTCCAGAAGGTGCCGAATTCCGTCAGGCGCTTCCTAATTTTATTTTATTTCCTTTGAACCATAAAAAAGTATCTGTGAAGTGTAGAAGGAAAGCGTATTGAACGAAAAATTCAATCAGACATATTTCAGAAAAAAAAGCCGATAACGTATCCGTTGCACATACTGTTGTCTGTACACACGTTTCTGCCGCACACTTTCGTGGGAAAACAGATCGTAAAAGTATTCGAAAATGGAATCAGTAAACGGCCAAAAATCCACACTTCATCCACTTTTTTGTCCTTACTTTGAATTTAACAACATGTACATACCCTGCAGTACGGGGGAGCGACTACAGGACTGCTGAATCCGGTAGCTATCTGATAAACTCCGTCAATTACCGACCGACTACTTGCAGTGTATTTCATCGATTACTTTTACAAGTACCCTCCAGTACTGCTGGAGTCAATCGCTACTTTTGAACCGCTACTGCACCGACTCTTAGGTAAGTAGCTACTCTATTAACCCGTGGTAGTGCACATGTTAGTGCAGAGTCGAACCAGTCGGAAGCAAAATAGCGAAAAACTGCGATAGAGGGCGCCCATAAATCACGCAAGTGACTACTTTAGTAACTCCCGGTAGTGCAGAGAGCCGATGGTGACTACCGCCTATGACATTGCCTTGTAAAAGTAATCGCTGAAATCCCCTGCAAGTAGTCGGTCGGAGTTTACCAGGTAGCTACCGATTCATCAGTCCTGTAGTCGCTCCCCCGTACTGCAGGGTATGTACATACATCTGAATGTATGTGTGACTAAGAGCTACGTATAATATTTCATGCCTTGTGTATATATGTTATCTTCAAACAAAGCTCATCCTAACCGGTAAATTTTTATTTTAAAAATTAGGAACCAATTCTTATTAACCGTCTCTTTTTACTAATTAATCCAGAACTACATACATAGTTTCGAATAACACAGGCCAACAAAAATGAAAAAAATGTTTGATGCGGCAAATGTTAAAGTAGTTTTTGATAGACTTTTTGGTGTAATTAAGAATCCGTAAGTAAAAAGTTTCCATCAGCTCCAGATTTTGAGAAAAATTGGGCCAAAATGTAAAAAAACGCGATTTTTAAACAGCCCTAGAAAGAAACCAAAGGCTACAGAACCCTCAACTTATGCTCAAATTAAAGCTAGACCTCTCGCCTATTATCCCTGAAAGTACCATCTCTAAACTTGATCTGATGGTCACTTATAGTCATTTATTGATCAGCAAAAACTGATTTTGGAATTGGTTTTTTTTTTTTCAATAGCACAATTTTCCAGTATTTATTATTGTTTAATAAATGTTTATAAGTGACTATCAGGTCAAGGTCCCCGGATGGTATATTCAGGGATAGTAGTCGAGAGTTCTAGCTTTAAGCCTAAGTGAAAAGTTCTGAAACCTTTTATTTCTTTGCTAGGGCTTCTCAAGTGTTGCAAAAAACGCAATTTTTGACACTTTGGCCTCATTTTTCTCAAAATCTTCAGCGTTAACTTTGTATTTACGGATTCTTAATCAGCACTAAATAATCTATCAAAAACAGCTTTAACATTTGGCACACCAAAATCAGTGTAGCCCCAGTATTTACATATGTATATATAAACTATAAGCAATACATAAAATATACATATGTGCAAACAAATGTACAGAATTACATTTAATACACACATATTGGCAGTAGCGGATACACGGGGGGTTTTGGGGGTTAGACCCCCACCCCCTTCAAGTCAAAGAATAATATTTCACTAATATGGGTCTAGAAAAAAGGCTTTTTAGAAGAAAGTATGCGTAATAAAGTTTCAAACACGAATATTTTAAATCATATATTCAATTTTTCGCTTTATTTATAAAACTTTTTGATAATTTTAGACACATTAAATTGTTCTTTTTACTTATAAATCAATGAAACGAAGAATTTTCAAAATTTTCGTGGTTGTTTTGAAAAATTCTTCTAGAACTTCTTCAACTGAAAAATTTATATCTTTGTGAATATTATTGAGCTGTTGTATTTCTCAAGTAGGTTTTAATTCTTTTCAGGCATGAAAAGCTTCGTTCAGGTGTGGCTATTGAAACGGGAAAAAGTGCCAATATACGTAAGATCTTAAAAACATTCCCAAAAGACGTTGTATTAGCTACTTGTAATGCTTCGAGAGCATTTCGAAAATGTTCGTGTGAAACTCGTTTTTTCCGCATTTTTACCTCCAGAAGAAAGTTTTGTTTCTAGCAGTCGATTACTTTTTTATAGAAAGCAAACAATTCTTCAGTTTTTTTTCGTTAAAATCATACTTTGGAAACAAAACACTAAAATTATTTAAAACTGATTTATGGTTTAGGAACCGGCTTTTCAAATGAGCAATATATGTATCAAGGAAGGAAATGTAAAAAGCAATGCGATAGTATGCCTCGGCGTCTCCGGTTTTCACATTAAAGCGATTCTTTTGGCGACTGCTGAATCGCGGTACTTTGATTTCTGTACCTAGGTTGGTGCATACTTCTTCTACGTGTTCGAAAAGCAAATGAGAGTTTTTTTCTGCATCTTGTCGCATTTCTTCAAATTCCTTTAAAGCGTCGTCGGCTAAGCTCATTGCTTCTGCAGGATCTTCATCAGGTACTTGTAATTGTCGGCTAGCAAAGCAACAACAATTTTTAAAAAAGCAAATGCTTGGCTGTTGTCGCTGTGCTAACAGTTTTTCAGACCCTGATAATTTCTATAGATATTCGCACGATACAAATAATTTTCACGGTTTTTTCCCCGTGACAAATAAAAAGTTTTTGACAATTGGAAGAAATACAACTTCGAAAGTCTTTTCTAAACGAATTTTCATTTTTCTACGTAAGAGCCGTTGCCGAGAAACTTATGGATACATATACCTATACACAAAAATTGCTCGTTTAAGGTAATTAGAATAAGAAGCAAAATTTCCGCAAAACTCCCCCCATCAGAAAATTCTGGATCCGCCGCTGCATATTGGTTCATATCTCATTCAGTAGCACTCCCCTCGAAGCAAAGATGCCTGCGACGACGTAAGAAGCGTAAACCAGTTTCACATCCAAGCAATTTGTATTTAATACATAAATCACCGCGCTAAATCCATGGCAGCCAAATACAGAAGATCCCAATTGAAAGCCAATAATATCTACAAACACAGGATTGACCAAAAATAATGCACAAGTAAACACAAATAATAAATGGTGGTTTCGGTTGTTTCAGAGGCTTGGTGTAGCTTCTACAACCATATGTACATACATATGTACATATGTAAAGGAAACGTTATGTGTGTATGTTTACATTTACTCGCATGGATGCCATATTCATCATACAAACACATGAATATACACAAATAGGTTCGTGCGAGTAACAGAGAGAGCAAAAGCGAAGACAGTGATGAAAGAGGAAATGCTAAGCGAGAGATTAAATGAAATATTTACCTAACCACAAATATATTTGGATAAAAATCCAGTCAAAGTCAAGATATCCACACAAAAAGGGTTTATATACCAATCACCTTTGTATATAGCTAGTATGCAGTGTTGCCAACTTTTGAGTCAAAAAGCACCAAACCTTGAAAAAAGAGCGTTTTACCACACTAAAAGCACACATTTTTTTTTAATCAAACATAACAGTTTGCGATTAATAAAAGTAAAAAAAGAAACAATAGTTACATGTATAAATAAATACACAAAACTTTTTCGCTAATAAGGATTGAATAGCCTCAACACATGCTATCATATATGTAATACTCCTATATTGGCAGTAAGAGCTAGTACCGTCCGAAACATTACAGTACAGGTATATCAATACACACATACGAAAAAAAAGGAACACATACGTTTATAAACAAACATGCACACAACTCATACACAAAAACAATACTCACGTACACAATACGTTCACAAAAACGGTACTAGACTAGGGCTGCCATAATCGTGGACCCATCGACCAGGACACTTATTCCCTATAAATACAGTTTCTTTGGTTCTGGCGTTGCATTATTTTGAAGTATTTTCTGATATTGCAAGCAATGTAGTTTTAGTGATTGATGATGATGAAACGCTCAAGTTCTGAATTTTTTTAATTATAAAAGAATAAATTTCTCTTGACGGTGACGTAACTTGGAAAAATTGTTGGCGCTGTTAACGTAGTCTTGAATATTTGCCTTACTACAATTAGCAAATTTCCACATATCCTACAAAGCGCTTCATGATCATTTTTGCCATTTTGTATATGCATTAATTTAAAATAATTTAGGTAGGCTGTCTGAGGTGAGCCATTTTAAAAGACTTACCCAACAAGGACTGAAAAAGTGCTTCCCTGCATGCTTCCTAGGAAGGGGGTTTCCTATTTACGACTTACGCGAATGTACTTAAGTATATGCTTCTATTACTAAGCATTACAAATAGGATTCAATAAGCATTTTAAGTCTCAATAAAACATATTTGATCTGAACCTTAAATGTTTAAATTCCTTAAAGTAGTTGGACTTGTATGAACTAAAAACAGCTTTAAAAGAACTATTTCAAAAGGCGTTCTGAAAGCTTTTCTTTGAGTAGCGAAGGCAGAAGCCCTTCAATTTATGCCACTCCGTTCAAAAAAGGAAGGAGAAAGGAATGACTTTCCGAAAGGCCTTTTGGAAGAGATTTTAACGCCTGAAACTATCTACTGCGTAGTATGTGGGACCCCTCAGCTGTATTGCTGTTCAGGTACTTGCACTTTTTTGGAATTTGCCTGAAGATATAAAATTAGATTTTAACCAAATAAACTAAACAGAAAGAAAGTAAACTCATCAGATATTGTTCAACCTGTTAGAAAAAAAATTATATTATAGATTTTCGACTACTAATGATTTTTTTCAAAGAAAAATCTGCTAAAAATTAGATAGGTGTCTGCATTGACCTTCATTAAAAAACCAGGACAATTTAAGTGAGGACCAGGATACCAGGACAACTTTTTTAAATCAGGACAAATCCTGGAAAACCAGGACGTCTGGCAGCCCTATACTAGACTGTCTCGCATTGATATCGGAATGCTTACACATTGAGAAGTTAGCTTACTGCCAATATAGAAGTATTAGATACATATATGGCTATTATGATTCATGCTTACGAAGTAATACCACATTAAAACTGGTATATCTGGAGAAAGAAAAATCTCATCGCAACAAACGAAATTGAATTTTAAAGGGGAAGAGTAATACTTAAGATGCCCTAAGTAGAAATGAGCGAACGAATTTGTTGTTTAACAAGAACGCAAGAACGTGAGTTTGTAACTTCAGCTTTTGCCAATCATGGTTTGCATTTTAGTGCATTTAAATTTGTAGATTTTTCTAAATTCAGCCACAGCATTATATATTTCATGTTTCACCTATCTATGCGAAATTTTAGTTCAGAAAAAAGCACTAAACAGGGCACTAGGCGCAAAACCATTTTTTTTTTTGCGTTTTAATTTTCAAAAAGTACTAAATCTAGTGCTTAAAGCACCAAGTTGGCAACTACGCTAGTATGTACTCTTGTGTGTGTGAAAGTTGGAAAGTGCAGGGTAAATGGATGCCTCAGCATATCCAAATATGATATACGCCATATCAATGGCGAAGTAGAGGGGTGGTAAAGCACGAATATGAACGTTGAGTATAGAGAGATCCGCGAGAGCCAGAGTGGAAATCGCTCGTCCGAACAATACATGCAGGCCAGTGTTGGGAAATTAAATTGTTCCCTTAGTACGAAAACTATACAAAACCTGTACTTTTCGACAATAAATTGCATTGACTTTTTAATTTGCTCATATATTTCCTTAGTACATGCACACATGCATTCCCTTCAAGACCATTAATTTGATGGTATTCATGCGAAAGTTTACTTGTTTATGCAAATACATACATTTACATATTTTACACTTTTACAAATTGATTCCATGTACACATGTACTTCATGTATGCACATATTTGCGGGTACACTTTTTAATAAAAAGCATTTTTAAGTTATTTTTAATGGATAAACGCGAAATCTTCTACTAATTTTATTTAATTTTAATTATGCGTTTATAAAAATACAGTATAAAAAAAGCTTTTTAGAATATGTACCGTTTCTATAAAAAGACTAAAATGTTGAAAATAATATATCGTCGAACATACCAAAAAATACCAAATATCAACGGTAAGTCCCAGCTACTTTAAATTTGCACTTTTAATGGGCTACAAAACTGCATACTCAAAATACAAAGATTTAAACTTTGATTCATAGTTTTTGTTAAGGACTATGTTTTCATAAATTAATAATAAAAATTAAAAAACAATTAAATAAATAGTCAAACCTTAACAATATGTGAGTGTCGTAAAGGTATGATAAGCAATATATATAAAAAAATCTCTTGTTATAAGTAACGAAGATATTGTTTCTATATGAAGCTGATTTCGATATTTTGTCTTAATAAGATTTAGTGTCGAAAATATTCTTTCAAAATTTACCTAGCAATGTGAAGCTGATAGCACACCTTGTGCTATGTTTTAATGGTACTTTCAAAGCATATTTAAAATTTTTTTTCAAAACATACAAAGGCGAAAACAAAAAGAATACAAAAATGTACCGCTGTGAATTTTCAGAGCTATATACTTTTAGTATCACAAAATTGTACTTAAAAGTACTGCGTAGTAGGAAAGTATATCGTCAACGAAATTGTATCAAAAAAGTACAGTTGTACCAAAAATGCCAGCACTAATTCAGGCAACCCTGCAAAAATCGCGACTACTCCATGCATGCGTGTAAAGAGTACTCCCTAAGGACCAAAGAGTACTCCAAAATTAACCAAAATTCATATAAAAAATATGGTCCAATTAACATTGCGATGTCCTAGGGCAGGACTATATACTCCATCCCTGCATTACATCAGAGTAGCACAAAACTACTCCAACATATTAACAATGGCATTGTTGTTATATTTTTTCGTTTGCTTTTGTTCTTCACTTCTCAAATGCTTTTTCGAAATTAATAAAAACCAAGACAAAAATTAAAAATTACATGTTGCCTCTGACGGCATTCGAATCCGAACATGCTGGGAGCTAAGAACTAACAGCGAGCATCTCTACACGTTCAGCTACAGCCAGACATGCAAATGTTCTTTCAAATGCTCAACTTCAATCACATTTCATTAAAACACGAGCAGTTATCGGATAACATAATAATAATATAATAAGCTGGCGCAGAGACACGAGTTGGTCCGCTACAGCATGACAGAGGAACACTTTTGTAAGTACTCCAATTACCACAAATAGACTACATGGTCCAACGATTTTTGCAGGGAAGTTCATATACAAAACCAGCGTTCGGAGTTTGTTCCGTTCGGAATAGATTTATACTCTACGAAGTATAACTCTTGTATTTACTCTACTTCGCTCGACTTGAAATCGACTTTGTTTTTTGTGGAATGTTTCACAAATTACATACATACGTATATAGCAGGGTTAGAACTACGGCAAGCCTAAACCTGAGTAAATTACGAGAAAAATCGTATCAGAAAATAAATTTTCGTAGTAGATTCTTTATAAAAGTACACATACCTCTCGTGTGCTGGAAGAACGCAAGTCAATCCAATCCAAGAAATTATTTTTGATTTAAGTATGCAAAGATGGCTGCCGACCTTTACTTTACTTACATGCATATGTATGCATGGGCGTAGCCAGGTAGGGGCAGGGGGGTGCTCGAGCCTCCCCCTAGCTTTCAAATTTTCCTTATATATATATAAAATAGTACCCTGAAATGCCAGCTTAATAGGGTCGAGCTTCCCCTCCCCCCCCAAATTTCATTCTGGCTACGCCGATGTATGTATGTATGTATGTTGTATAACGACATCCTTCAATAGCATCCCATAAAAAGAGACAAAATTGTAAACTAAATCAGTATTGTTCCAAAATATTACTTAAAAGACGTACTCAACAGGGATAATTGGAAATTCGCAGCTTTCTGTAAGTTTCAAAACGAAAAATATGTAAATAATTCAACTTCTTGATTTTTTTTTTGGGCTCAGATAGCGGACTTTATTACGTTCGAAAGATAGTCGAAGTAGGTCGTAGGTAAAACGTAGTAAGATTCTAGAGCTGTTTGATGAAGATGAACGTATGAATGACACTAATTATGGTAAAACATTAAAATCTGTACTCTCAACTCAAACAATGGCTTCAAAAATTAAATATTTACCTAAGTGTTCTTAAAAAAAGTGAAATACATGTTTTAAATGCAGCAGATAATGTATGCGCGTAATTCGGTCACATGACGAGTAATTATGAAGTATACTTTAGTGAACAATTTTTGCCCACTACCTTTTTTAATTATCTAAAAGCAATAATAAGTCGGGAGATCACTATAGGATCAAAATGTTGTAGAAAAGTATTTGTACTAAAATAACAAATAAACAACAATTGACGGTTCACACATTTTGCTAAATTTTGCCGACCTTATCGTCCAATTTGTAGTGTGCGCCTTGATGTTGTCATATAAAAGGAGAGACCTTCAATTTTGTGTCGACTCCGAACGCAGATAGTTTTTTTAAGAAGCTTTCTTTCTTTTTTTTGACATTCCGGTTCCATTAATAACTTGGAATATACGCATTTCAATAATTTTCTATAAAAATTTTATCTAGAAAAATTTTCACAAAAAATTTGTTTTAACTCTGATTTTTGGAGCCATGTGCTGAATTTCATTGGTCAAAACCCTATACTAATATACGAGCACATTAATCAAAATATTGCGTACATAGCTGTGGTGTCAGGTATATAAATGATAACCACTTTACTTTTTAAAAACGTGCTCGTGCTCTTGGATAAATTAAAAATTGGTTCTTTACAAACAAGTTGTAAAATGTAGTTAGAATAATTTTTGAATAATAAACGCGCACAAAACTGAAATTATCAAAAATGGAATTATCATTTATGTATATCCATACACCACAGATGTGTCTGTATCAGCACATACTGTATCTACATATGAGCACAAATATACATACATATATACATGTGTATGTATGTATGTATACTCATTCGTATAATATTAACTGTACGGCATTCATATGTATGTATATATGTACATTTTCACATATGAATGTATGTATGTATGTATATTAGTATTGCGCTGGCCGAGAAAAGAAAACTAGTGGATAAACAAGAAATTGAAAATTGAAGGACTAAATATGTGAATATAAATAAAATGCACTGAACAAAAGAAAAGAGAGCAGTGCAACAACATAAACAGAAGAAGTACAAAACACATTTTCCAACCTCAACGAGTTTTTACGGCGAATTTTTATTTGGCATTTGGTCGTAAACTTCTAGTTGGTGTGGAGTGTGCGGCGCACTTCATCCCGTGTGAGCAACTGTTACTCGTAGAAATCGAAGGAAATATTGAGACGCAGTGTCATCATAACATATCACTAATCACAGCTCGACGCGAAAATCTGTTGGCCTATACGGACGAAACTTCGGTCCAGGGTAATTGTCGGTAGTCGACGCGGGGCACCAGGACTCTTTTTGAGCCTAAGTGTGTATCGTTATTATGATTTTCAATGCAAAGTTCCGTGCTTATTCTGGAGAATAGAAATTGTGCAAAAATGTGACAACATAATTAAAATACAAAAGCGTTCATGCCAGCAATTAAATGCGTGGGAGTGCTAATAAATACAATTAAACCAACACGTAGTTTTTAGTTCTCAAACCATAAATTGCGATCGAAAAAAATATATTATCAAGGAACGTTTCCGTTTTTGAAAATTCAACGTTGCTTTACGAAATTTCTTCGAGTTTTGTTGCTTTGCCGTCGAAATGGTATATTCATTAAAGCAAAATGTGTTAATATTAGTAGTTTCTTTTTCCTTGAAAGTTGTGAACTCAACAAATGTGCGTATTAAATACACAGGCTCCTAATTATCTTGCGTTCACGATGCAATCCTCATCGTAAATGGATGTGTTAAACCCATAAAAGGGGTCTCACAATTGCAATTGAAGGTTTTTGTGACATGGAACGCCATTTATTTTAACTCCACAGGACACTGTTAACAATTGTTTATTTACATATTTATGAACATATTTATGTAAATACAGGAACTAAGTGAGTATAATGTAAAGTACTACCTATTTGTGATGCATGTACACTAGACCGCCGGGATTACAAAATTTGTTATATTTTAAGACGTCCACCAAAATATTTCGGAAAAATATTTAGATTTAAGCAAGGTGGACCGATTTGAAAATACCTCCCAAAATGGAGTTTTTTATGAATAAAAATAGTTTCTTAAAGAACGTTTTGAAAA
The DNA here is from genome assembly GCF_001687245.7 of Rhagoletis zephyria. Classification (NCBI taxonomy): domain Eukaryota; kingdom Metazoa; phylum Arthropoda; class Insecta; order Diptera; family Tephritidae; genus Rhagoletis; species Rhagoletis zephyria. The sequence goes on along the minus strand of NW_016166527.1, from coordinate 3,501 downwards.
AAGTCCCTTCTGATGACAAAACAAATTAGGCTTAAAAATTCTGCATAAAAATATTTAAAAACCTTTTCAAAGATTGATTTACGAAAAACTTAAATAACCGGGTCAAAACTATTCTGATTTAGACTTATGTAATCTCGGTAGAAAGGTATTTTCCCACTATTTTTATTTATGTGCAAAAAAAGTCATTCGTGTCCCAATATTTTTTTTATTCAAATAACAACACATCTTAATTCAACTTTGAATAATGTTCGTTCATCCTACCTTTCTCTTTCATCCTTTGAATGAGTTTATTAGCAAAGAAATAAAAAGGGTGAGAAAATACCTTTCCAATGATATCTCACAAGTCTAAATCGGGAGAGCTTAGGCTCAGTTATTCAAGTTTATCTTATACCAATCTTTGAAAAAAGTTAAAAACAGCATCAAAAATCTCATTATTACGATTCCGTTCAATTTGTTTACATTTTATTTTTATGTAAATTTTTTAAGCTTAAACCGTTTTGTCATTTGAGGGGATTTAAAAAAAAAATAAAATTTAAGAAACTATTTTTATTCATAAAAAACTCCATCTTTCGAGGTATTTTCAAATCGGTCCAGCTCACTTAAATCTTAATATTTTTTCGAAATATTTTGGTGGACGTCTTAGAATATAATAGATTTTATAATTCCAATGGAAAAACAGTACCGATTTTTTTTGTATGGGGAGTGATGCAGTCTAATGTACATACATGCGTACATTGTACATGGGCATCCACACGTTCAAACAGAAAAAAACATCATCTAAAACGATTTTATTTATTTTGACAATAGGCTTAACTTATGCTCTTAATTTCTTAATTAGCCCTATAATTGGGCGATTTTTCGTTTTTAATACATATAATAGCAAAAAAAATAAACCAAACCATTCGCACGGCACAAAACACCAAAGGTGTTTTCGCGGCCAGCAATTCAAGCGCCGATTTCGATGAGACCAGCCGATTTCGATTTTGCATTGATGGCTCTTAAAAATCATTTGTGCTTGTTCAATTTGAATATCGTTCATAACGAACTTCAAGGGGACCGGCGGAATTGTTCGTTATAAGAGATAGATCGTTCTAAGGGATATTGTATTTTTGTTCCTTTTTTCCTTGGTTTCATTTAAAAGCATAAGAAGCGTTAACAATACTTATTTAGATTCGAGTATCTATATATAAATAGGGCACAAGAAAATTTTGGAATCTCTTTTTTGAAGGCACCGTTCGCTCGATTTCAATGAAACATACACCGATTAAGACGATATAACTTCCTCTAATCCAGAAATGTTAATCCTGATACAAAGGGGGCGTGGCATCTGACATATAGACTAAAACGTGAAAACCAATTATGCTGGGGAACTGAAACTTAGCACAGATGCATAGATTGTAAATACCCTGCTTACGGCGAAAAATGGTAGGTACTGGGGAAGTGGGCGTGGCACTTCCCATACAAACTGAAATCCTTATATCGCTTATCTGTGGAACCACTTATGCTAACGTTCTGAAATTGGACACAGCAACATATGTTGTCAATGCCGTACTTACGGCGAAGAGTNTATGCTGGGGAACTGAAACTTAGCACAGATGCATAGATTGTAAATACCCTGCTTACGGCGAAAAATGGTAGGTACTGGGGAAGTGGGCGTGGCACTTCCCATACAAACTGAAATCCTTATATCGCTTATCTGTGGAACCACTTATGCTAACGTTCTGAAATTGGACACAGCAACATATGTTGTCAATGCCGTACTTACGGCGAAGAGTAGTAGATTTTGGAAAAGGGGGCGTGGCACCGCCCATACAAACTGAAATTCTCATATCGCTTATATGTGGAACCGCTTATGCTAACGTCCCGAAATTTAACACAGCAACATATGTTGTCAATACCGTACTTACGGCGAAGAGTGGTCGATTTTGGAAAGGGGGCGTGGCACCGCGCATACAAACAGAAACTCTCATATCGCTTTTTTCTGGAATCACTTATGCTTACGTCCTGAAATGTGACACAGCTATTTATGATATCATTAACATACTTATGGCGAAAAGTGCTATNTATGTTGTCAATACCGTACTTACGGCGAAGAGTGGTCGATTTTGGAAAGGGGGCGTGGCACCGCGCATACAAACAGAAACTCTCATATCGCTTTTTTCTGGAATCACTTATGCTTACGTCCTGAAATGTGACACAGCTATTTATGATATCATTAACATACTTATGGCGAAAAGTGCTATATAATGGGAAAGGGGGTGTGGCACCGCCCATACAAACTGAAATTCTCATATCACTTATCATTGGAACCGCCATGCTAACGTCCTGAAATTTGACACAGAAACAAATGTTGTCAATACCGTACTTACGGCAAAGAGTGGTCGATTTTGGGAAAGGGGGCGTGGCACCGCCCATACAAACTGAAATTCTCATATCACTTATCATTGGAACCGCCATGCTAACGTCCTGAAATTTGACACAGAAACAAATGTTGTCAATACCGTACTTACGGCAAAGAGTGGTCGATTTTGGGAAAGGGGGCGTGGCACCGCCCATACAAACTGAAATTCTCATATCACTTATCATTGGAACCGCCATGCTAACGTCCTGAAATTTGACACAGAAACAAATGTTGTCAATACCGTACTTACGGCAAAGAGTGGTCGATTTTGGGAAAGGGGGCGTGGCACCGCCCATACAAACTGAAATTCTCATATCGCTTATCTCTGGAACCACTTATGCTAACGTCCCGAAACTTGACACAGCAACATATGTTGTCAATACCGTACTTACGGCGAGGAGTGGTCGATTTTGGAAAAGGTGGCATGGCATCGCCCATACAAACTGAAATTCTCATATCGCTTATCTGGAACCACCCGAAATTTGACACAGCGACATATGTTGTCAATACCATACTTAAAGGGGGCGTGGCACCGCCCATACAAACTAAAATTCTCATACCGCTGATCCCTGGGACCAATTATTATAAGGTGATGGAATTTTATACACCTACATTTATACACATAAAAAATCGCAAGAATCATTCAATTAGGAACCATTTTCTCGCAGATTTTAAAATCGCATTCAATGGTTGTTGTTTTGTACAAAATTTTTAGAAGGATCAGTGTGTTTGTCTTCCGATAGGTGGCGCAGGGATTGAGAGCTATCCTAAAAAATCATATTTATGATCATATTTGTTTCACTTTTAGAACACAAATTAGTAACATAAAATTTGGTATAACTTGGTAGCCCAGTGGCGTGATGAAAAAATATTGAGCTCTGGCATAGTCTTGATAAAAACCTGTGTGAAACCGCCGTTAGAGAAGAAAATATTATCCTTTGTTTTAAACATTCAAGATACTTTCTCATCTGTCAACGATTCTGATGAAAAAAAGAAACAGTTTATGTAGATGTGAGCAATTTAGTTTTAAACCTCCAAGATGCTCTCAGATAAATATAATCGAAAAACTTATTTACAGTCTGAATTGGTATATGTTTAAC
>NW_016166526.1:0-24007 GCF_001687245.7 Rhagoletis zephyria | reverse complement strand
AGACTTAGAATTATTAATTCCAGTAACCTCTACGTAAGTTAATTTCTTCGCGCCGGTTGAGGACGTAGACCTCCGTTTGAAAAATACTCGGAAATTTTCCCATGGGCACAGATAGTCGATGGACCATAAATGTCCACACCAATGCCTTCCGGTGTTTTGGATCCGTCGCTGTACCATTGTATGCTGCTGGCCTGCTCATGCCTTCCCATGAGGGAGTTGCTCAAGGTCGTCTGGCTGCAGAGCTCTTGAATTTGTTTTAGAAAAAACATTACCTTGTTTTTGTCATATCAGGAGACAAGGGCAAGCTTCTCCATATTCCCAGACGATAATCATCTCTTGCGAAGTTTAAGGACGTCCGCTAGATTACTGTCCTATGGGGTTTTCCTTGCCTATCCTGTGATGCCGCTTATTCGGAATTACCCTGCTGATCACTCGGCTACGGTGCTGGCAGGTTGTGATGCGGCCTAACTTCTTGCTGCTCATATTCTACTCAACTACGAGTGTGGTAGACCGCTCTTTGGTTTGCCGGATTCTGTCCTCAACTGGCGCGGTTACAGCTGCTTTTTTCTAAGGTATGGGTGCATCATTTTTGGGCGGCTACTTTTTTCCCGATCCTCCACTCTATGGCAGGCGCTCTCTCTTTTTGTTGTTTGTTTTTTCCACGGTATCTGCTGTCATTTTTCCCGCTTTAGCTATTACGTACTCTTTCTTTTCTTCATTTCGTCTATGGGCTCTCCGGCTACTTCGGGTGTTTTGCCATCTTTCAGGTAGCTAAGGTCCCACTTTACTGCCGCACCACACAGATCAATACATATCTACTTATATACTTATATGTATTCCAACATTCCAGTTGGCATTCGTTTTTTCAACGCAACTCTCGTTGGCTTGTAATTTTCATTCTAATAAAATTTGATAACCGTAAATAAATGGCGAATTCCAGCAAAAATGTCCGCCCATTCAGAGTGACAGACACATAAAAATATTTACAAATGCCTATGTATATCAATGCCCACTGTATTCATTACCTACATACCTTAGTGTTTATTGGTCAATTGCGACACGCAAAGCACTTTTGTTTGGGTTTATTTGCTTTGCTTTAATGATACGACTTATTACCAATCGTAATAGTAGAGTCCACAAGCGGTCAAAAACACCCACGATGTTGTTATGTGGGCGCCGAAATTTGATTTTGCAAAACAAGTCATTGTGTAAAATATGAATATGTACATATATACTTGTATATATATACAAATATACATAAGTGTTTATGCACTTATATATACACTGAAAAAAGAGTTTAGTTACGTCAACTAAATGTGTTTCTCACAATACGTGATTTAGTTAGATTATTTGGTTATAGTTAACAAATCATCATGTTGAGGGAAATATATGTATGTATTTAGCTTACTTTCTTCTGAGTGTATGTATACCAAATCGTAATACCAGTTACCAGTATACGCAACCACTCAGATAATATTGATATCGTTAGTCTTAACACACCAGGCCTATATAATAGAGAAGAAGGCAAAATGTATTGGTCGAGCAGTCACTTAAAATTAGACATGGAACCTGCTGGAAACAAACAACTCTTCCTCTTCTTTATTGGCGCTGTAACCGTGTAAGTGATTTTGACCGAGTCCAAAACAGCACGCCAGTCGTTTCTCATCTGTGCCTACTGACGTCAATTGGAAATGCTAAGTGAAGCCAAGTCCTTCTCCACGTGGTCTTTCCAAAGCAAAGTGGTCTTCCCTTACTCTTCCTCTGTTACCAGCATCGCGAACCGCGTTGAATTATGTCTATATCATGGTAAAGCTCATTGTTAAATCGTCTGCGGTATTCCCCATCGCTAACGCGTAAAGGTCCGAAAATCTTTCGCAGAATCTCTCTCTCGCAAATTCCAAGGGCCGCTTCAACAGATGTTTTCATTGTCGATGCCTCCGCGCCTCATTTTTGCAGATCTTATTATCTTCTCCAACATGAGATTAAAGAAATCACATGAAAGGAGGTCACCCTGTCTGAAACCTCGTTTGGTAGCAAACGGCTAAGATAGGTCTTTCCTAATCCACAGCCGTATCAGTTTCCTGGCAATACCCAATTTTATGCTGTCGAAAGCTTCTTTGAAATCGACATGGTGCATGGTGTGTGTCGCTCCTATTCTCACGAGTGTTTTCCCAAATTTAACATATTATGAATACCTGGTTTATGGTGCCTTTGCCAGGTCTAAAGCAACATTGATAAGGCGCAAACAGTTCGTTAACGGTGGTCTTCAGTCTTTCACACAATACGCTCGATAAGACCTTGTATCCTATGCTTAGACGGCAGATCCCGCGGTAGTTGTCGCGTATGGCGGATTGGGTAGAGTATGCTAAAATTGAAGTCGTCCGCATGCGTTCATCTGACCATATTCTGCATAAGAGTTGATGCATACACATTATTAGCCGTACCTAAATAGGTCCAGCAGCTTTGTTGTTTTTCAGCCGCGTAATTTCTATTCGTACTTCGTCATAGACAGGCGATCTTACATCGCTTCCGTCGTTGTCGACTGGGGGCTCGGGTTCATCTTCTCCACTGGTTTCAGTCCTGTTTTTATTTAATAGGGGGGAAATTGTTGTCGATAATTTAAGTCTGTTCTAGATATTGGTCACCAGTTCACGTGGTAATTTTAACAGAATTGGCCTCGGGTCTTGAAACCTTCCGTAAATCGTCTAACTTTCTGAACAAATTTTCGTGCGTTTTGACCGACCGCCACCATTTCAACACTCTTTTAATTAGGGAAAATACGCAGGGTTGCTCTGTAGGCTATTTGCACATTTATGACTTCCGTCTATCACAAAATGATAGATTTGGTTTATCATCTTTCGATCTGAGGCAGCCAGGTAGCCTAATGTATACTCTGTGCTGCACTCTGCCATATTTCGGGCCCAGGTGAAGCTGATCCGACTCAACTTGTTCTGGAACCTGAATTTTCCCACAATGGAACCAATGATGCTTCCTTGCCCGCCCTGGACTTTATATTGCTAAGCACGATTTTTCCATCGTGACGGAGGCAGTGCTCGTAGGTTGTTCCAAGCACACATAGGATTGGTCGCCGGGTGCCTCGTTTATTCTCTTATGTCGGGCCGTAGCCACAAATAAGCGAGATACTGACAACGTGGCGGGTCTCAACCCAGAGATCGCGGCCGGAAGAGTAGGAATTGAGTATAGTCGAGCAATTGTATTCGCATACCCAGAAGCCCTACTAAATCCCATTGCACCGCAGCTCAGGGGTATTTCACGACCATCTCGAGACTAGTTCGGGTTCATTTCGGGACCGATTCGGAACCTGTTCAGGACCATTTTTGGACTGGTTCAGCACTATTTCAAGACCATTTCGGGATAATTCTTGACTACGTACTTCAGGCCCTTTTTCGTGAACATTTCGGGACTAGTTTGGCATCATTTTGTTACTAGATAGTAGGGACCATTTCGGTCAAAAAACAAAAAATTTAAAAATTTTACTTTTGAGGTCTCGTTGAATACAAAAAAAAATTACCTTAACCTTAAGAACGACTCGTTTAGTAAATTACTTTGCAAAAATACTTTAGATTCGGGGTGTAAGGCGAACTTTTTTTCTCGTACGGTCTAATGTACATGTGTGCAGTTTGCTTATTGTTGCAATTGTACATTTTGTGTATCCTCGTATGTTTGAATATTTTAAAATTTTCATATATATGTATGTACATTGTTTATCATCATTATTAGTCATCAAACGAGCATGAGTAATCGATGTGAGGCAGCACGTGTGCGCAAATGGATTTCTACCACACAGGCGCCAATAAAGATTTCGCTTTTATGTGGGATAATAAAAAATTCATTTACATTAGGGTGGTCCAAAAACAGTAAAGTCGTAATTGTAATGCTCTCACTACCTAGAATCGTTCTATATCGAAAAAAGTATGCCCCTATTTTTTTATTTTGAAATCGAAAAAATTTTAGAGGTCGCTCAAAGCGCTCAAAGTTTTTATATGGGAAAAATAAAATTTTTCGTAGAAATGGTATACAATTANTCAATAATAATACCCAATTTTTTATTTAACCATTTTTTAATACTAACTAATTTTTCATTGGTCGCCACATTGCATTTTTCAGGGTTTTTGTTTTTGTTTTTGATTTTGTGGTTTTTGGTTGACCTATAAATTATACTTGAGATGAAGAAATGGTTATATAATTAAATAAACAATTGGATATTATTATTGGGAATCTCCTGCAGATAAACAGAGTTTTCTGGTAAAAAAATATTGATTATTAACTATCCTATACCATTTCTACGAAAGATTGTTTTTTTTCATATAAAATATATGGATAACTTTGGGCGCTTTGAGCGACCTCTAAATATTTTTTGATTTCAAAATAAAAAAATAAGGGTATATTTTTCGGTATAGAACAATTCTAGGAGGTGAGAGCATAAATATTCCGAATTCACTTTTTCACATACATTTTTGGACCATCCTAATATTTGTGAACTAAGTTAACAATTAAGTAAAAAACTGAATTTCTGATATCCGAGATTTTGTAATTACACATACATATACAGTGGTCGAAATACATACATATCCATAGCCGCACCACGTTTTGACAAGTTTTAACATATTTTTTTTTTTGTTGTTCTTTACTTTTGGTTGTTTTTTATAAATATAAAAATGTAGTTTATTCTTTAGCAAAACTAAATCCAAGTTTCAAACTTTATGCAATGTTAAGAAACAAAATCGACAAACTTTTGTAAAAATTTGTAATTGTTTTAATTAGATTTCCTAGAAAGACTCGGAGTATGCAATTTTGTGGCCCATAGAATTCTAGTGCAAGTTTCGAATGGCTAAAAATAAATTGGGTGTATTCGTGTGGAAGCAAATGAAATTTATTGGCGGCTTTAATTATGTATTTCGACCACTGTAAATAACGAAATTTTCTTTAACACTGGTTATTCCAGAGGCAGGCATCCAAAATTAGGCTTACTTTCGGTACGCGCCAGTACCAGAACTGTGATAGATTCCAATTTAATTGCGTTTATTCTTTTATTTTCATCATTTCATCTTCTCCACCTTAATGGACGTAAGTAGACGCAAAAGGGTTATTCAAAATGTATGCCCAAAAACAAATAAATATTAAACACCACACAACCTTGACACAGCTAGCTCTGAAACAGCAAAAGCAGCAGCAGCAAAAAAAATAGCAAAACCAAAGCAATTCACTAAAAACTGTCAAAGCTCAACGACGACCAATAAACACACACGAGAAAGGAAGTGCTGCTTAAAATTCACGCGGATTATTATGTTATGTACGACAGCTTTTGTACCTACCTGCCTGTTTGCACGACAACTTGAATATATGTATCCAACCGCCTAGCCTTGCGTGTTTGCATTCCGCTTTTATTTTGCCGTTTTGTTGTGTCTCAAAACCAGCCATCAACCGCTTGGCACTCTTTTATAAATTGTTGTGCTTGCCATTTGTAGGTGTTATACGCGAATTTCGCTCCACTGCACATTCATTTTGTAAACGGCTCCAATTGCAGCATACTCATTTCAACTGAGCGCGACTCGTTCAGCCGCTGTGTGTGTGCCAACGTGAGGTGTGTGGTGTGTACGTTTTGCCTGCGACACACCACCACTAAAACACTCGCATGTATGAATACTTTCGTTCTTGAGCGGCTGCTGTTACTGCTGCTCGACGTGATAGATGTCTCAGTTGTCTCAGCAAATGACAACAACAGGAATTAATTTATTAAATACTCCGCAGTTTTCCTTAAACACACATAACGTGCGCGCGCCAACCAACGCGCACACGAGTAGTAGACAAGCAGACAAACACGCCCGCGTCTGCGCGCACTCTAAGGCTTAAGGGACTCCGCCGGGGTCCAGCGAAGCTCGCTGTATGCGCGCATAAGGCGTGTGGAATTATCGCGCAACTACGCGTACGTATAGCATTTTATTTTTACTGCAATCAAAAGCTAATCGCATGTGTGTATATATGGATGTATGTATGTATGTACGTGCGTCAATCGTTGGCCAGATTTGCATTAGATTACAGTACATCAAGGCAGCTTAGCTGAATGTGCGACATTGGCTTAATGTTGATTGCGGCAAATATATGTGTATGCATATGCATACGCTGCTTACCCTGCAACAAGTAGAAAGTACATATGAACAATATACGTACATATGTATATATATAGGATGTATGATATAAATGCATACTGTATATTTTTCTTTTTATCTCTTTTACTTGTTTTTTTTTTTTAGTAAATTTGCTTCTTATGCTGATTTCGAATTTGAATTTCGTGTGAAAGTCGACAAATGTCTACGATTTAAGCCTTCAGGATAATATTAGCGCGTCCACTTAAGTACGCTTGTACTGCCGCGACGAACAGCGCGCGCATACCTACATACATATGTATGTTCGTATTAGACTACATTTGTTTGTTGTGCACACTTAGCTACTCTGACACTTACCCGCCAAAGTTCTGCATGCTCAATTGCTTGCAGGTACGTGTTATTGAATTTATGTGATCAGCAGCACATATTTATCAAAGTGATAAATGGTGTGTATGCGCGTGGCAGTGCAGGAAATCGTATACTGTCGTTTAATTAAAGCGCTTTGCTTGCAGATATTCTTGCTNTCTTTTTTTATCTCCTTTACTTGTTTTTTTTTTTTGTATAGTAAATTTGCTTCTTATGCTGATTTCGAATTTGAATTTCGTGTGAAAGTCGACAAATGTCTACGTTTTAAGCCTTCAGGATAATATTAGCGCATCCACTTAAGTACGCTTGTACTGCCGCGACAAACAGCGCGCGCATACCTACATACATATGTATGTTCGTATTAGACTACATTTGTTTGTTGTGCACACTTAGGCTACTCTCACACTTACCCGCCAAAGTTCTGCATGCTCAATTGCTTGCAGGTACGTGTTATTGAATTTATGTGGTCAGCAGCACATATTTATCAAAGTGATAAATGGTGTGTATGCGCGTGGCAGTGCAGGAAATCGTATACTGTCGTTTAATTAAAGCGCTTTGCTTGCAGATATTCTGGCTAGAGCTTTAGACAAAGTTGATTGTTGGTGTTTGTTGCATGTGGTGCAAACATTTGTTAATTTTATTGCATTTACATTAGTTTGTTGTAATGTTAAATGTAGAATTCAATTATAGAGCTTACATATTTTCCTCCAAAATACATTGGCATAAATACTTAATGGTAAAAAGTTATGTAAACAAAATCGCCCTTGTAGCTTGCTTTTGTTATTATTGTGTTAAATAAATTAGGCATTCGTTGCGCACGAACGAGCTCAAAAATGTATAAAATACTATGCGCTTAAATGGAGCTTTTAAAAAGATGTGCCAGCAATTCCGGTTCACTCAAATCCATTTTATACTTCTGTACTATATCCTGTACTTTTAGACGTCTACGCACGTGTGGCGGTTGGAAGCTGCATAGAAATAAATGCTTTTACAGATCATTCGCATTAAATATTTCGTCATAACTTACTTGTCATTATCCAAGCGCCTACGCTTAGCCATATTATGTGCCGTTTGTCGCACTAAATTGCCCACAACACGCCGACTCAAAACCATGCCATCCACCAAAGGTGTGGCAAAACTCATACGCCCCGTTGGCCCTTGTAATTTTACGCGCAGCAAACCCGATTGCAATGCATGTAAGAAAATAACATGACAATCGCTAGCGCGCGGCATTTGCAATGACTGCGTCTCCTCGCCAGTGCGCGTGTACGCTAGTAAATCATCTGCCAAAGTCATAGAACGCAGTATGTTAAAGTGTTAAACCAAGTATAAAATAGTTAATTTACCAATGGGAAAATTCAAATGATCTTCAAAGGATTCAAGCCACACAAGAAAGATCTTCGCAGGTGGTTGCGCCTGCAGCGACGGCTTCATTGCGTTAGTTTTACGACGCGTCGGTGGCACAGGTTCCTTTGAGCCTCCCACAACCTTAGTGTCCAATTCCAAAGAGAGATTACGTGATTTTTGTGTTTTTGCATTTTCAACGCTCGAGTCCGAGACGCGCGTCCAAACGTTGCCCGCCGATGCGGCTGATTGTAAACTATCGCCAGAGGAATGCGACGAACAGAGCGAGAGGCAGCTGCCATCTGTTTCGCAATGCGAATTCCATTCAGTTGGTACGACAAATGCTATTTCTGAGCTAACATCGGCCCAATAAAGCACTTTGGATTCGCCATTAAAACGCAAATCATTAGCGCTAGCTGTGGATGAAGCAAAGCGATTATTGAATTGCTTTTCGGCTTCACGTTGAACAGCGCTTTTTAGCGACCACGATGTGCTAGTAAAACCAGTCCAGCCGGAGTGTTCTTCCAAGTCCACGGGCCAGCCTAGAGGTGGGAGAGAAGTTTTAATGTCTTTGTAATAACTAAAAAAAAAAAAAAAATTTGCCACTCAGTTCCGTAGCTTACCCAAAGTCAACAGCATATTGCCGAAATGCGCATCTAGTGTGCGCATATGCTCGTCACTCATATTTCCTATAATCTCTTGCGCCATTGTTTGGCCCGATTTTACATAGAATACATGCACGGTATCATATGTGCGCGCACTCAGCTTATCCAGCACACCCAATTCCTGTGCAAATTGAGTACGCTTCGTATCGAGTACGATGAGCGGACGTTGTGCTGGAGTGCCCAACGATTCAGACGGATTATTCGGATTACGCTCCTCAAATGTAAGAAAGCCAAAATGTGAGAGAAAGAGACGCGCTGCCTGGAATTCATGACACACTGAGGGCGGCACACTTTCCTGTGCATGCGACAAGCTATCCGCACTATTATCGGTAGCGGCCCAGGCCAATTTCTCATCAATACTCTGATTTTCAATCATAGTCTCCAACTGGCGTATAGTCTCTGTGCCATATTGATCACGAATTTGTTCCAGTGTTGGTATGGAATAATCGGCCACACAAGGTGTCACCTTATCGACGCCATCGGGAAAGAATTTCTGATCGAATTCGATGCGTTGTGGCGTATCGTTCATCGGTATTGGTCGACCGGGATTGACAGCATGGTATTTGGTGCCCGATTTGCTGCGCGGCAAATGGCGCAATTGCATGGTCCAAGCATGACGCCCGAAGGGACCGCGTATCAATACTTAACAGAGGAGAAAGAGAAAGAACAAAATAAGAAAATGTGTGGGAAATTGGGAAATTAAGCGCCGAGTAATGTTTCTCGCTGATAACGCGCATTATTATGTGAAATGCAAGTGAACGTAAGTTACGCGTAATTTTCGGCGCTTAAAATTATGAGCTGTGAATTTGTGAATGTCAATATCAGTGGATGACTCGACTACCACATAAATGAAAGGGCTATAATTTTATAGATAANAAGAAAATGTATGGGAAATTGGGAAATGTTTCTCGCTGATAACGCGCATTATTATGTGAAATGAAAGTGAACGTAAGTTACGCGTAATTTTAGGCGCTTAAAATTATGAGCTGTGAATTTGTGAATGTCAATATCAATGGATGACTCGACTACCACATAAATGAAAGGGCTATAATTTTATAGATAACAAAAAAAAATATTTATAACTAACTTACACGTCACAGTTGGCTGTGGATCCTCAGCGTTGCCTAGTGGCTCTTCTAAAAGCGCCAATATAGTCGAATTTTCCGTGACAAAATATTTAAACTTCGCTATAGCCTGTTCGGTTGTTATGGACGAACCACCANAATAACCAACTTACACGTCACAGTTGGCTGTGGATCCTCAGCGTTGCCAAGTGGCTCTTCTAAAAGCGCCAATATAGTCGAATTTTCCGTGACAAAATATTTAAACTTCGCTATAGCCTGTTCGGTTGTTATGGACGAACCACCACCGCTACCCGCACTGCAATCAGGCATTGAATTGCAATGCTTCATCAAGGCAACCTCATCCAATAGCGAGGATATCGATTCTGGACCGCATTCGCCGGGAAATGAGCCAACTTGTTCGAGTATGATTGTGAGTAGACTTTCGGCAGCATCACGTACACGCATTGATGCAGGCTTTAGTTCTTTTTCGTCTTTAAATTTCGGTATATCACCACTTTTGCCGACGCTTTTCGTGCCCGAAATGCCCAGCTCGACTACCTCCAAAACAGTCTGTAGACAATCCTTGTCCTGCAATAAATACGGGTGCTGCATCAGCCAAGCCGAGGTACATTGGAAGGCCGCCACAATTGTGCTGTGCAAATCCTTGCTATGAGCTGGTGGTGGACGCGAGCACTGATAACAAATATAGTCGCAGATCCATTTCACGGCTCGCTTACATTCTAACGCGTCTGTGGATATTATAGTTAAATTTTGACTTGGTTCTTCAATTTTAACTAAAGTTTCTATGTGAGTTTGGTTTTGATTGAATTTGAATTTGATTTGGATTTTACCAAAACGAATTTTTTTGATTCGATTTTTTATGATTTTCAATTATTTTACAATCGGATTGAATTCGTTTTTGATTTGGTTGATTTTTTTATTTATTTTTTTTTTTTTGAGTGTACGAGTTTTGTTTTTGTTATATCATTTGATGAGGAAAATGTACAAAGAAAAACATGAAAAATGTTTGTTTAATTAACCCGTCTCGCCCGTTAATAACAAAAAATGTTTTTTTTTTTATTTTATAAAATAAAATATACAAGTGGCAGTGTTAAATACGTTTTTGTGTGCGTGTGAGTGTGTATGTACATACATACATATGTACATAGTGAGAGTAATAAACCAGAGCGCAAAAGAAAATACGAAGGAATACGAAAATAATATGCGTTTTTTGATGAAAATGAGAGAAAAGAAACAGAGAGAAAGAACGAAATTGTTGTTAGTAAATATAGAAAACCTTTTATTTACCGGTGGTAAATTTCCTGGCTGCGCTTAGGCGGCGTATATAGTTTACAAATATAAATTATATACAAAGTATGTAATGTGTTGCAAAAATATGATAACATAGGGATGGGATGGATATCAATCACATTATGGACGATTTATTTTAAACACGAGAAAGGGGATACAAAATTTTGTGTGTTTTTATGTTTGTATGTTGAGCAAGTGCACAAAAATGTGTTTTTTTTTTTGTTAGTTGCAAGGGTTTTCATACATTTATTTGATTTGTTTGTGTATTTTGATTTTGGCATATAAAAAAGAGAACAAGAGAAGAAAATGTTTGCATTTATTATATTTTAGTTAGGAGGATATGAGATGTTTTTAAACTGTTATTATTATTTTTTTTTATAAGTAGGGTATGCAAAGCGGTATAATGAATGTTAATATACATGTATGGGGTAAATGTATGGGTAATTTACTCTAATATAAACCTTCAACATTCACACGCATATTCGATCTTGTAAATAGCGCAACCAGTAGATAACCTACTTGTATATCAAACATATTTTGACCTCTTTTAATTAAGGTGCGGTTGAATACATTCACGGACAGTATATAATTAAGTGGCAAGGAAGGCGAATTTCCTTCCCATATCGTTGTGAATTTTTCATACAATATAAAAAGGGGCTAACGGTTATTTCTGCATAATTAACTAAATTAATACCTTTATTACAAGGTTCAACGTTATAAAACCGAAAGGTCCATATGTAGCCATATCTTAATTAAGATGCAATTTAAAATTGTTTTTTTTTTCTTTCTGTGGGAAGCACTAAACCACCTTAATAAAATGTAATTTAAAAAATATATAAAAAATAATAAAAAAGAAAATTACAAAATGCAAAAAAAAATAAAAATTTAACTCTAAATTCGTACTGTACGTACGCATAATGAAATTTAAAATATTATTTAAAAACAAATAAAAAATTATAAAAAACCAAAAAACCAAAAATAAAAATAAAAATAAAAATAAAAATAAAAATAAAAATGAAAATAAAAATAAAAATGAGAATAAGAATTAAAATTGAAAGTGAAGTCTAAATTCGTGCCATAAACTCCTCGTGATGGGCGTCGGAAACTACATGTTATGTAGGCTGACTGCAGGCGTATTTTTCAAGTATTCATGTTTTCATTAATTTTCAAAATCTAACTTCAAATTCGGAAATTGCAAAAAATTTATGCTATTTAAAAAAATTCCATGTGTAAATGAACCTAATGACTATTTTTTCACATAATGGCACGATAATTTTTAAATGCCCAACTTTACATTACATTAATTGATTGAAAATTACATTGATTTTTAGATTTAGCAACTGGTAAATCAGTGGGAGGAGCACTTGAAGACCTACACCTTCGGCTCTGATGTGAGTAAGCTGAGATCAACCGTGACAGAGTGGAAATTTCATTCGATGGTCGCGCTTTTTCGGACCCGAAGAAATTCGCGAAGTACGTTAGCCAGAAATTCACATTGCATCCTTCGGTAGATAAGGCCAAACGTCGAGTGGCCAGGAGGCTGCATAAACTGGCCAAAAACTGTGCTCCACTTGTTTTCACCAGCGGTGAAATGAACGTGGCCTTCGGGACGGCGAAAACCTTCAAAGCCATTAGACCCGACGCAATTTGCATGCTGATGCTGAGGTTCTCAACTTGCCAATCGTCACTCTTATCATTCCCGATGTGTGGAATCGGGGAAAGTGGACCCACTGCTGAAACCAGGGAAACCAGCCAACAAAGGAGAATCGATAACGCTCCTTTCCCCGGTGACGAAGAGACTTGAGGCCCTGCTACTACCGTACTTTGCTCACCACCTGACCCCAGCATAGTTTCTGCAAAGGGCACAGCATAGCAACAGCACTTAACGCCATAAACACTCAGATAACTCGTGGCCTAAAGCACAACTTCCCCTATGAGAGAACAGTCCGAATAGCGTCGGACCTATCGAAGGCATTTGACACCGTTTGTTATTCAAGACTGATTTAAGACATTGAGTCTGCTTCTCTCCCACAGGGACTCAAATGGTGGTGGGCGAATTATATAAGTGGTCGGCAGTCGTCAGCAACGACGCAGACGAATTAACCACAGGGTGGTGTCCTCTACTCCCGACTGTTTAATTTCCCTCAGCCACCGTAGGGAATTTCCTTGATCTCATACGCTAAGCAGTAGTTCGATATTGGCGTCTGGGAATGGAATTGATGACCTCTGTTAGAACGTAAACGGCCACCTCTCCGAACTTTCTCGTTTCGTCACTGCAAGGAGTCTGACATTCTCCCAACGAAATCAACGGCGACCCTCTTCACCGCCTGCACGAAGGTAGTCAGGCATCAACTAGGCATTCACGTCGATGGCACACCAATTCCGACGGTGAAATACCCGAAAGCTTTAGGGGTTACTTTTAACAGCCTGCTCTCCTTCTGCGCGCACACAACCGCAATTGTCAGCAAAGTACAGAGCCGCGAGCGACAAGGTAGTCAAGTCGCTTGCCGGTAGCTCCTAGGGCAAACACAAAGAACAAAGAAACGTTGCTGGCAACAAACTTGCACAAGGAAATTTGTTTTGAACAATGCAGCGTCTGTTTTGTCGCCTGGGACTAATTGTACGAAGCTACAAACTTGTCAGAACGCCGCACTCCGTATAGCGACGGTATGCAAGGCATCTCTTCGAGTACATGGATGCGCTCCAGACATACATAGTACATCGACCAACCACTACACCCGACGACGTGCCGACAAGTGATCAACGCCATTCATAGGGAATCGTTTACCACGTACCACCAATCACACACTCGGAGCTTCAACTACAACGAGAGATCCGCGCTACTCTGGCCCAGTTAGTCCGGAAATTTTAGCCGTCTTAACATCTACCTGTCCAGTCTCGACCCCGATACTACCAATGAGTTTCCGGTATTTGGATACTCTTCCCACGACACCAAGCACCTCTTCACATGTCAGCTCAGTCCTACTCAGCTAAAATCTCTCTCCCGTAGGTCCGACACCGTCGTTGCCGTTGGGCTGCAACTTGCACACATTTAAACGGAAGCAGTACTGATATTGAGCAGAAGGAAGATATAGGAGTTGGAGCTTTGCATTGATGGTTATGTTGTCACGACAAAAACCCCAAGAAAGGCGTTTTAAAATTATATCCTTGCAATTTCGCAATATTTGTTGTTGAAAAAATTATATGCTAAGGACTTATATAAACTCGATAAGTACCTCGAATTTCATCCTTCTAACTTTATTAGCTTAAAAAATTATATATTCGAACTTGTGAATCCAAACATTTTTTTTTTTTTAAATCTAAAGAAATTTCCTCTTTCATACCCATATTTTTATTCTACATTACATTGAGTTTTTTTAAAAAGTTTTTGGAATTAATCATATTTTTCGAAATTACAAAGTGTTTTAAAATAAATCCTGACATCAGGGAGAAAAAATAAAGACGCCACTTTAAATAAAAAATTAGGTTTCAAACCCATTTATTTATTATTTATTTTATGGTAAGAGAGATAGAAGCAATTTTTTCGATTTAAGTTGATGAAAAGTAATGAATGTCCAAATCCCGCGTTTAATCGCGTTAAGTAGGGAAAGAATTGGAGAGAAAAATCGGCCCTCTCTTTGTCAGAAGTTGCAAGATTTTACCCGAAGAATTTTTGCTGGTAAAATCTGATAAAGTGTCAAACCATCAGCTGTTCAAAAAGAAATATTTCTTTTTTATGCACGTTACCGCATAACTTTGAACCACGTTAACCGATTTCTATAATAAATTTTTTTTTTTAAGGAAAGGTATTACCTCGCAGTTGCTCCCATACTAATTTTAAATCTGTTTAAATCCGATCAGTAGATCATGAAGAAATAAACGATAATCTTACACTTTTATATGAGAATTGAAGTCGGTTTTGTTTTTTGCTTAAAAATTACTTGTTTTTTTACAAAAGTATAGTTTGTACTACAACGAAAACCATGTAACTCAAAGTTTCAGACCTTGACCTTTATAAAAAATTCCCAAATTTCAATCACAATTTCTACGAAAAATTTCGGTATGCAGTTTTTTAGCCCATTAAATTTTGTTTTATTATTATGCCAGTTTTACTCGGCTAAGAGTTCGAGTTGATTTTTGAGATTTATTTTGCTGAAAATTTTGATCATTTTCTCCTATATAAAAA
Organism: Rhagoletis zephyria; assembly: GCF_001687245.7. Classification (NCBI taxonomy): domain Eukaryota; kingdom Metazoa; phylum Arthropoda; class Insecta; order Diptera; family Tephritidae; genus Rhagoletis; species Rhagoletis zephyria. The sequence goes on along the minus strand of NW_016166526.1, from coordinate 8,943 downwards.
AAAATCACGAATAGCGATCTTTCGCAAAAAAGAGCCTTATAAATAGCCACACGTGAAACAATTTGTTATAAAACGATTTCAAAAAAAAAAAAAATACATGAATAAATGATAAAAACTAGAAAATAAAAAATTACTTAAGTTCCAAAAATAATCAAAATTAGTAGATAGACTGTAAATAACGCTTCGGATATTAGAATATATTTGGGAGATCTCTACTTTTAGATATTGAAAAATCGTTATTTTAGGAATTTAATCTTTTCGATTTCAAATTTTTGTAAAAGCTTGAAATACTCGTATTAATGAAATCATTAAAAAATTTTATCGGCGGTCAATCAACTCTCATACTTGTGCCCATAGAATGCTTTTACCAGACTATATTTTATATATTTAATGTTTTGTAAATGGAACATTCCAAATGTGCCCATAACTCAAGCAATAAATGTATTGGAAGCAAAATTCAGACATTCCCAACGAATGAAAAAATAAAAATAAAATAAAAACAACTAGCGGTGGACGCAGCTAAATAATAAAACCCACAACCAATTCACACCATAACCACGCTTGTGAAATCTTACCTGAATCGCGTATGTGCAGACGTGCCAAGCCAGAGAGCAATTCCAAAGCGGCCAACGAAACATTCAAATCGGTTTTCCATGATGAAATCAAGCGATGACAAACCAAATAAGTGGCGCGCACGAATAAGGCATGTGCATTATCTGTATAAATAGTTGAAGGATGAAAGACCAATGTTATTCGAGAAGGAATTTTGCTGTATTCGTCATTTGGCATAATTCACGCTACAGTTACGCAGTACAATTAAGCTTTGCAAAAGCAAAAACGAAACACTTTACAAACAAATAAGCGCAAATCAGTAAATATATGTATATACAAACAACAAATATTTCAACACAAATTATTTGGAGCAATACATACATATTTGGTAGGAAAATCAAAAGGTGAATGCAAAGTAAAATTACCATAAACTGAAGCACTCTCAAATTCATGTAGCAATTCCATGGGGAAATCATCGGATATGGTAAGGCTGGGGAAATCATGTTGTGATGCGTTATCACGTCCGACGTTCCCACCTCCAGCTGCAGCAGCAGCACTGCCAGTGGCCGCAAATGTGCCGCTTGCACCGCCAGCAGCAACGCCCGAAGCGCCAATGGTTGCAGTGCTATGACCACCTAAGCTAGAATTACCGCCACTGGCTATTGATGCGGAACGTTCTGAGCAAGCTGTGCGCACGCGCAAATTGTTGGTGGCAGTGTATTTTTTAGTGGATGTTTACGTTTGTGTGGTTGATATGGTGGTGGTGTATTGCGTAAGTACATAGTTATGCAGATATGTGCAATGTACAATTGATTTTGATGATTTTTTTTTATGTTTTTTACACACACAAATTCGTGGACAAGACAATAAATAAAGAAAAAAGAAGAAAAATAAAAAAAAATATAATGTTAAATTTGACAAATTGTGCATCAAAATGAGGGCAGTGGTGATGTTTGAATGTGTCGATAAAAGCACGCAATGTGTACATACATACATATGTTGTATGTATGTATAAAGATACAAATGTACATGAAATGGTTTACATTTTCAATAATATTCAAATAAAGTTTTTTTTTACAAAAGAAATCGTAAAATTTACAAGATTAACAAATAGAAATTTCAGGAAAAGAAAGCTAATTGAGTACTAAAGTATGTACTTTTGATTCTGCTACTATTCTTTATCATACCCGAACTCAGCAAATTCGTATCGCCCGGAGTCGGTGATGCGGCATGCAAATGTTCATTTCCCACCAATTCGGTTTCCTCAAAGGTAACCGCGTCCTGCACAGTCAATAGTAGGCCCCCTAGCAGCATGTGTGTATTCTGCGCATCCGTTTCCACTTGTAGAGCATTCATTAGTATATTAATTAGACGTGGTTTAAGTTGTATAAAAGTGATAACACTGAAATGAAAATATTTCAACAATAATTTTATGCTCCAAAAAAAAAAGAAAAGATGAAACCACAACTCACCGCTCTGTAGACTCATTAGTGAGGTCGCGTATGGGCAGCGTTTGAAAATGCAGTGGTAAGGTGAGTATAGACAGCAAAATATTTATCGACGCACGGCGCAATTCTGTTTTATTGAATAGCATTGCTTGCGTTTTTATCTTCAAATCCTTATCTGGCAGCACAATTTCCAGCGCGCTTATGAAACCGGGCAATAATACCTGCACGCCATTCAGATCGAGACGAAATAGGTCGGATGAATTCAGCAAAATACTGGCCAGTGTTTCATCGCATTCCTTGGCTTCGGTGATCTTGAGACATTGCTGCAGAGCCATGTAGAAACGTGCCAAATACACAGGCAGAATTTCTTCGCCCGTCTTCTTAGCGCAAAAAATTTTACACAGTGTTCCTATGGCTTCAGCACGGCCCGACTCATACTTGTCGATGGTTAGCGAAGGCGGCAGACTACTTGGATCGTTCAACGAATTAGGTTGAGAGAGCGAAATGCTGCCCTTACGATTCTCCATGATCATCGACGAGGGACGCTTACTAGCTTCGGTGGCTTGTTCTTGTGAGAAAATAAAAGACAAGGCAAGGTTATGTTATGGTAAAATTTTTTAATTGCATACATGATTGCATACAAAATTTATATTAAACTCACTTTTGGTATTCAAAAGCCAAGCTTCACCCCCAATATGAGCTGCTTCAAAGAGCCATTCACCAAATAAATGCAAAATACTATTACACTTGGGACGAGCTGCAGCCAAAGGCGGGCGTTGTTCGAAACCAAGCGAAGGAAGGGCTGCATATGTAAATTAAATNCGAAATGCTGCCCTTACGATTCTCCATGATCATCGACGAGGGACGCTTACTAGCTTCGGTGGCTTGTTCTTGTGAGAAAATAAAAGACAAGGCAAGGTTATTTAATGTTACAATTTTTTAATTGCATACATGATTGCATACAAAATTTATATTAAACTCACTTTTTGTATTCAAAAGCCAAGCTTCACCACCAATATGAGCTGCTTCAAAGAGCCATTCACCGAATAAATGCAAAATACTATTACACTTGGGACGAGCTGCAGCCAAAGGCGGGCGTTGTTCGAAACCAAGCGAAGGAAGGGCTGCATATGTAAATTAAATTTATTTTATTAAAAGTACTTAATAGAGTTTTTGTTTAAGGTTTTCATGGGTTCAATTTTCCGATTTAATTTTTGTGAATTGCGTGAATAGTTTTATTTGCAAAACTTACATGTTAAGCTGTTAGAGGATGGTGGGCCAGAGGTGGGTGTAAGTGGGGCTTGCGTTGTGGACAAACGTGCACCAGTTATGCCGATAAGCGCGGATTTGCTCAAGCCTAAAGAGCGTGCATTGATACCGAAAATAAAATATTAAATAAAAATTTATTTCAATATGTTAGTCACATGGAAGGCAACATCAAAATAAGTACATAAATAACACAGATACAAATGTAGTATAAAAAACATAAGCCATTACAACAAATATGATAAGGTATTCCTTGAAAAATAATTACTTATTGGGGGCGTTAACCCAATGAGATGGAAAATAAAAAAGCTTATCTCATGAATTTGCTGTAGTCGAGTGATGTACTGCTGCCAGAGCGGTTATATACAGCACACAGCGACGCAACTAAACTAATCTAGATGTAAAACTGCAAAATATAATTTTAAATTGAAAGGTACACATACATATCTAACTAAATACGTAATAAAAACATTTATTCTACAATCACTAAAAATTCTACCAGAGATGGCATAAATAAGTTAACAAAGGCTACAATGTGTTCTAAAGTGGTGAACGAAACGCTTATAAAACGCATTTAAAACGACTAGCGATTCTGCAAATGTGTTTCAAAAATTTAACAACGTTATTTTAAAATTTTGTGTACACAAATCATGCAATTTAGTCTATCAAAAACTTAACAGAGGCATTTAACTTATCTCAGCAAATTACAAGTTTTTATAAAATAGTTAGAAAATATTCGGATATATGTTCGATTTAATTGGGCAATTTTAACCCGATAATCGTGCTATAGACTGAAATAACTGAATCTATCTGCGCTACTACGAAAACTGAGATAAGTTAACTTTTTCATTTACAAATTAGAAAAATATAGGTTTCACATGAAATTAAAATCCAATGGGGTGATTACAGCAAGCAAGTGCATTGTGCGCATAAAAACTAAAAAAAAAAACACGCAGCCAAACAAAAATCACTCAAGTCTCGCGCACCCTTTTGTGGTGGTGTGCTGCTGCTACTGTTAGTGCCGAGTGCTGGTGCTACGCTGAAACTCTTTGCCAAACGTCGCTGCAACGGTGGTGTGGGTGAATATGGCAGCTGTTGTTGTTGTTGTTGTTGTTGTTGCGTCATTTGTTGATTCCCATCTACAGCCGACGCTGATGCAGATGCGGCAGTTGTCATTGCCCCCAAAGGTGTACCGAACGTAATTGAACCGACAACACCAGCAGACTGACTGCCACTACCACTAGTGTTACCCGATACATTGCCGCTCCCGGTTGTAAGCACGCCAGCACTCGCTGGCGTAGATGCACTGCCGTGATGGCCCATAATGGCATTTAGTGCTGAACTGGCCGAGCCGCTGATAAGTTATCACGCAGGAATTGGCCAGCACCATGCAAATGCAAGTGTGGGTGATAATGATGATGGTGATGGTGCTGCTGTTGGTGCGCATTATTGGTTGCATTTGTAGCGGCGCTTGTGCCAACGCCTGTATTTAGTGCGCTATTGCTGCCATGGTGAAAGAAATTATGTATGCCCGTTGTGATCGATGAGGCAGTCGCCTCGTTAAGTGACAGTCGAATATCAAGTAAATTGGTAATTGCATCTTCCGCCTGATGCGGAGGTGGCCGATAAATGCCTAGGGTTTTGCGTATTATACACGGTTAATAGCATTTTTTTTTCGAATAAATGTTGGTTATAAAGAGAGTAAAGAATAAGAAGGATGTCTAAGGCAAGGTGTAACGTCTAGCGTCATTAATTGATACAATATTTATAACATATAAATACATGTAAAATTTACTACACTAAAAACATCAACTAAGTAGCTTAGTTGAAGCTTGTACATTGGCTCAAATGCTATATCATATATGTAAATGGGAGTATATCATTAAAGTTGACATACATATTTTATACTTAGAATGCTGCTAATTCTATTATTTTAAAATATAATATTGTAACGCGTGTTCAATTTGAATTGCGTTCAGCGCGCTTTTTTTGTATCAAAACAATGACTTTTTTTTGAAGATTGAATAGTTGCTTACCCAAAAACGCGTCGACTTGACTGGAAATGCCTTTAATTGCTTTCAGAAATATTTGGGGCAGTGCCTGCAAGCACGGATGCTGATAAGTCTCGGCACCTTTGTCATGTGTAAGGGCCCACTGCATGAAATGCGACGATTTACTGATGATGTGCGGCGAACATAGCGCGGTAGGATTGCCAATAGTCCGCAAAAAACGATACCAAGTCTGTGCAACACAGTCGTTACTCATATCTGCAGGAATTAACTGAGCATCTTCTTCAGCTAAAAACAAGTATCATTTACATAAATATTTATTAACATTTTCATATTTATAGCGCATACAAATCTTCAACTCTGGAAAAGCTGGTCCATATGTAAACTCCAGCAAGCGTGCCGTTAGAGCTAAGTTAACACGATTCCACTGATCAATCAATGCTATGCGATGCCGCCACATAGCACACGACTCATGCAGAGTTTTCCACAGAGAGGGCGACGGAAAGCAGCGCACACAGGCCAGCAGCCATACTTCAAAGAGCACGGATAGCACTCGTTCGCATAGTTGATCACCAACATCATCCTTGACGGTTGGTGGCGCTAGCAAAACTTCATTAATGGCTAGTAAGAAAAGGAGTAATGCCTCCCAAGTTCTGCGGTCCATTGTTTGGGATATTTGTGCTGTTTGTTGGAGTGTTCGCAGAACGCGGTGGCAGAGCACAGCTTGACGGTTAATAGTGTCGGCGCCTTGAATGAAATAATGGCAATGGTGAAAAAATTGCAACTAATACAGAATTCAATTTTTTGGACGAGCACCTACCAAGCGAGCTTTGATAAATAAATGGCAAGACTTGAAAGGGAAGGTAAAGCAGTTTTATAATGTGCACTATTGTTTTTTTTTTTTTAAATTACATATTTACAAGACTTAAAGCTATGATATGGCAAAATCTTGAATGCTTGGATAGGAAAGTTTTACTTTGTGAACCGATTAGTGATCGAGTTATTTTTGTAAGAAAAAAACTTCTAGATTTTGCCGTTATTTTGCANCTTTACTTTGTGAACCGATTAGTGAACGAGTTATTTTTGTAAGAAAAAAACTTCTAGATTTTGCCGTTATTTTGCATGCATTACATTGTGTGATTTTAGCAAAAGTGTCATAATTACAAAGCTAACGACTAATATTTTTTCAAAGTAGCACATAAATAAAAACATACTTTCCCCTTGCCGCGGCACAAAAAGATTGTGAAAGTGACTGACGATCTTCCGACAATACATGTTCGCATCTTCACAAATCGGTTTTGGTACACTGATGCGTGGTTGTGGATGCAATGCTGTTAACCATTCGCAGTAGACATTTACGCAGTCCTTTATAGTTTCGTGTTCTTGTAGTGGCAGTGACAATCCAAAGCAAATTACATCCATGCACCAGTTGACCTAAAAGAAATCCCACAATTGACATTTCTAATAAATGACAAATGCAATTTGACACAGGTGTGTACGTACCTCTTCGTCACGCACTAAGTGGCTTGGTTCTGCATTTTGTGTTATACCCAAGTTGCTTGCTAACTGGCGTACCACAGACACAGTTACCTCACGACCAGCGGAGGCTGGAAATTTGTTTAGCACACTGCAAGACTGTGCAGCACAGCTGTCAGCGGAAATTTGCGAAGACAGCGAAACCCATTCGGAATACATTTTGTGACGATCCTTTTTTGGCCTTGGAGTGGTTAAAAGAGGCAACAAAAAACTTTCACTGAAGACTACGCCACAACAACAGTGACATATCAGAAATTATTATAAAAAAATATCGGGATCAAGTAGTTAAAGTACATCACTGTAAGTCGTTCAGATTTCTATAGGTTTAGTCGTCAAGTAGCGATTTTTTTTAATTAGTTTAGCTATTTTTCACAAACAAGAAATCAATCAGATGGAGCAGAAAAATTTTCACTTCTCCAGCAGCTAGTGTTGCCGGACTCATGCGTTTGATGGGATTTTATGAACATAGTATTTAAACCAAGGGTAAACAACGATTTGTTAACTTTAAATTGGTGTTTGAAGCCTGGATTTATTTCTGATAACGTTTTTTATTGAATATACATGGCATTAATACAAAAATCAAACTATATTTGAGATATATATTAATAATAATTAATACACTAATAATTAATTGCCAGTAAGATTTCTTTAGGTATAAGCAATACTGATTGGCAGCCTTCCTAAAGATTTCCCTTCCATTCAAGATTTGGCAGCACAATAAGTAGTGCCCTAAATCAAAGGAGGATACAACGGAAATAAAACTATCTAAACGCATGCGAAAAAGGATGACATTTTTTATGGTAACAATGAAATATTAAACAGTATGAATGGTTGACGATAATCGACATTAATGTCGTACCTGGCGACGTGGAGCCTCTGAATTATCTTGATATTATCGGAAATACATTCAAATTTACGCATTAATAATCTATGCCACGTTTTTCAGTCGCTTACTAACTTTGCTATCGTTAACATCTGGCAATAAATTTCATGAAGAGTCTCCCCAGCTTGTAAAAGGTTTCTCCTTTTGGAAATCATTTGATGTTCTTAGTTTATTTAATTTCTTTTAATTTCGGATTAGCAAAAAAAATGTTTTTTGCCTTTTTTGAAAGACCTTTTTTGTTTGAAAAAATTTACCCATATTTAAGGGCCCGCTAAACTTCAAAAGGTTTGGTTTGAAACAAATATTTTCATATATATTTGTTTGGAATAAAATGAATCATTAGTGCATATGCCAAAAAAAGAATTTTTTTGCATCAATTTTAATAGTTATTTTCAAATTTTCAATGCAAAAAGTCAGTCGGAAAGAATTGGTATTTTNTGAATCATTAGTGCATATGCCAAAAAAAGAATTTTTTTGCATCAATTTTAGCAGGGTTCGAAAATAATAGTTATTTTCAAATTTTCAATGCAAAAAGTCAGTCGGAAAGAATTGGTATTTATAAATTTGTTGATAGCAATGTGATGCTGTTAGTCAATATCATTTAATTCTTTTTTACTTTTTGCAAAAAAGTCAACAATTAACCGTTATTTTTTGACTGATATTTTTTCACCATTTTTTGACCAAAAAATAAGACATATCTTAACTTTTATTTTGGACCGAAAAATTAAAGCCAATTTGTAACTTCTATTTTGGTGAAAAAATAACATTATTTTTTGACTTTTTTGAAAAAAAGCATAACCGTTACGGTCCCTGAATTTTAGTAGTTATCCCGATGGTGCGCAATTATTGCGAATATGTATTACTGTGGTCCTCTTCAAATGTATATTCGGCGGTTCGCCATTGTCTGCTGAGAAAGATTTCTAGTGGGATATGGACCCGGACAGTCCGGTTCTAGCACCTACTTACTATTCAACTGCTTCTTATACGGTAGACAAACGGGCTCGATTATTTGCATAACCACACTTTATTTGATTTGACTCATGCATTTTCCTTTTTAATATGCGCATAAGCAGCTGAACAAATGCACGAAATTTTTGGGAATAAACTCGGATCCGGGCAGTTTTCGTTGACAACACTGGTAAAAACGGCCAGCTGTTTTCTTTTGTACAAGTAAGCAAACAAAGCCCGCGAGTTCCGCGCCCGCGGTAGCCGAGTGGTAAGAGTTACGGGCTACAAGCCTGTAGCTGCC
>NW_016166525.1:0-24010 GCF_001687245.7 Rhagoletis zephyria | reverse complement strand
CCGTATAATTAGTTAAAAGGAAAGTTCTTTAACACAATTTGAATTCTTATTGAAATAACTGAAAAACTAACAAAACTAAAATAAAAAAGTTATTAGTAGATATTTTCCAGATTTGGAAGATTTTTTCAAGTGGCAACCTTGAGTGGTAGTGATAACCAGACATTGAACAACCGGCCCTAATGGTTGGTGAGCAAGCAATGCTGCGCCAACTTAAAATCGTGAAACCACAATGAGCTTATCCTATTTGGGATCATATTAATGGCATCTTCTCAGTTTTCTTGAACCAAAAGCGAAAGCGATGAAAGTAAAGGTAACAATAAAAGCTTCAACATTTGAAAAAACTTCAACTGGAATATTGAAGATAAATACAGTGACTCAAAAAACCGCTTGGTATTTTTTTTAATTCATAATTTTTCAAGCAAAAAATTTTTGGGATTTTTTTTTTATAAGAATATTTTTTGTGCTTTAACCAAACACTTAAATATCAAGGATTTAAGCTAAATAAAACATTAAAAAAGAAAATTTTATTTAAATTTCGACCTTTTTACTCTTTTAAGGTATGGAGTTTTATAGCCCATAATATTTGAGCATAACCAATAATGTGCAGCTTAAAATGCTCGTTGGTATGTTTTAAATTTTTTGCCTCCAATAGTTTGTTTTTTTTTTCATTTAACAATACCGTTGATAAAAATGGCGTTGATTTATTTTTTTTGTGAACCATCAAAGTGCGTATTAACATACCTGTCCACTCTTGCTTTTTATTTAAATAACCATTGAAATATTTAGGCAATCAAAAACTCCTCGGAATTCCAGTAAAAAGAGTTTTGCATGGAGCATCATATGTTCGCCTTTTATATAAAAAGTGTGCATTAAAGCGTTCGAAAATGAATGCAATAAATTAGACTGCATTTTTGGAAAGGTATTTGTAATAAAAAGATAACTACGAAAAATAAAACGGGAACGAAAAGTTTTATTTGTTTTTCAAACAAAATAATTCAACAAACATTTACCAAAATGAGAAAACAATTCTACTAATTTTGGTAATAATTTCCAAAGTGGCAACACTGCCACCACTACACTATGGACATCATGCATGTATGTAACATGTGCTCGATACAGCAGTAACTGTGTTTAACCGAAGCTTCTACCTCCGATTTGTGTTAACCGGACTTTGAACAACCGGCCCTTAGTGGATGTGAAAGCTGCGTTGTCTGAGCTACAACTACACAGTAAACTTCTCTCCTTACTCTCTTGCAATGCTTTCACTAGCTCTCGTGACTTCATCGCTTACGCCAGCAAGAACAAATAACCGAGGCATGGCACTGAAACGTTTTAATTCATTTTATATAGTCAAAATTTCATTTTCTGAAGTTTAACGCTGCGCGCAATCTTTTACCAGCTGATTAGTCGCCGCGTTGCTTACTGCACCGATTCAAAGCTTGAACGATGCACTTCTTTCGATTTCGTTTTGTTACCCATTTTCTTGTTTTCGCAAATAAATGTTCGTTCTTTTTTTTGTATTGCCATTGCTTGGCTGTTTCTCATTTTTGTACAAAACGAGCAGTTAATTTTACTTTCCATCAGTTTTTGTTGCGCATACTCCCACTCTCATTCATTTATTCTCAACATTCCCATATTTGACCTTGGCTATACATACATATATATGCATATGTATATACTTACATACACATTCCTCTCTTCTAAAATTCACCTTTTAGGACCGGCATGATTCACCAACGCCAGCTGCCCACTGATTCAGCAGAGCACAGTGCATAAAGCATTTGCGGATATAGGATTTGCCACATGGAAAGCTCACCTATATAATTATCATCATTATCTATACCCACTGAGTGGAGTATGTGCCTGTGATTTAAGTAAATGTCATTAAAATAAACATTGCCAATACTGACGTTTGACGCCGTACCTCAGCCTCCGCCCAGCTGGCAGTTTTAATTATGAAAGCACGGTACCACGAAAATTTTGCAAAGTTTCGGATTTTGAAAAAAAGGACATCATTGTAAAGTTCTTATAATTGTTGTGCTAGCATATAATAATATAATAGTTTGGCGGAATGGTAGCGCGCAATGCTCCTCGCATATAAATATTAAAAAATGTCTATATAATGTCCATATTATTTACAATTCCATGTCAAGATGAAAATTAATTCCGCCTATATTAAATAATTGATTTCGGAATGAAATTTGACACATCTGTAGATAAATGCATGATAAAAACATTACAAATCTGTAAACTAAAGTTTCCGAAATTTTAACGAAATCATTTCAGTAACCATTTTTTTACGAATTTTCAAAGAAAATTATATGAAGTGCTTGACACGAACTCGTAAAGAAATTTCTCTAAGTAAAACCAAGAAAATTCTGAAAAAATTCTGCGAGAAATTCTTCACATGGCAGTATTTTCGTAAAAGAAGTGAAGTGTGCACAGTTTATTTCATTTTAGAAGATTCGGACAAAAATCGAATGAGATCATTACGAATACTTTAAAATTTCTCTACAATTCAGAATACGCTGAATACAGTCAAGCGGCATTGAAAACGTTAGGTTCCAAGGTAAGAGATTCCAATGTATGTACTTCAGAAATTTCGTGCATAGCTAGCTTTACTAAGTCATGTAAAAACATCTCTCTGCTGGTTTCTAGGACATAGAAAAATCTAAAGGAACGAAACAGCCAACGGGATAGCTAGACACGGCTATTAAATAACAATAAGCCAAGCGCTTACTTTCTTACTACCACCGATTCATCACCTGCTAAGGAGAGTTGATCACCATGTGTGTTTGTGGCGAGATGTTAAATTCATGTTATTCATAGTGGAAGTGATGTTAACTCCTCTGTTAACTTCTCTGCTCTGTTCCGGGTTGTAATATTACGTCCGCCGAAGATAAATCAAAATTTGTTTGTAAATTTTTGCTGGGGTAACGGTGATTCTTCAGTTATCCTTTTGTTTACGCTCACACACATCCACAAGGGCACAAATCAGCCAATAGCAAAATCTCTCCAACCTAATCACGGCATCCAACATGTTGCATTGCACCCGCTACTAAGTATATACCTAGTTATGGGAATCGATGGTCAAGTCAACGAGTGGACGGGTAGACGAACATAAGACAATTTGACACATTTCAGGGTTTATTACACACAACAACAAGAACATGAACAAACGCATTCAAGCAACAAAGGGGTATATGCCTACTTTCTTTCCGGTAGTGTCTCCCAATTTATACATAGAATTGCCGATAATTCTCAGAACTACATACACATCTCACTTGTTTCGGGGCCAGCTTGGTATTATAGTTATCTATTTGGGAGCTTTATTAAAAGTTGCGGCGATATACCACTTTTCCGAACTGGAATTTCACTTCTCTACTCCTCGTGTTGTAAACCTTTTCGCTTTTGTAATGGGCGAGTTTCAGTTCCTTGACTATCTTATCTCTGATTAACTGTAGCCTGTATCCACCTGTATCAATCTGGCAATCGGTATCTTTTGCAGATTCTAGCTTATGGAGGATATCGTATGATGCGCCGTGTTGCACCATTGCGTAATATGGTGACTGCCCTATGGATGTGTGGACTACACTGTGCATTGCAAACGCTGCGTCGTTTACATGCTTGTCCCAATTTTTTGATTTTCTCGGATATAAGAACGTATTATTTGCAGTATTGATCGGTTAATCCGTTTGGCTGCATTCCCTTGGGGTGAACAAAAAGCCGTTTTTATATGTTTTGTTCGATATTTTTCTAAAAAACGACGAAATAGTTCCGAAGCTGGCTATTGGGGCAGAGGTAAGTGCCAGGTTGGCATGCTGGTTGGCCCAGGCTAGCTCGACGGCCAATGGGGAGCTTGTTTGCCACAGCCCTTGCCATCCCACCCCTTCTAAGCACAGATCTACTCAGTCTTGAACTTCACTGTAATTTCGTCTTTTTTCACCCACTTCAGCGAAATAGGCAGGCGAAGGCACTAGAATAGACAAAAAAAAAAGGCCAAAGAAGGCACAAAAAAAGACAAAAACTGAAAAATAACACTGGTTTGCAGGAAAAATGCTCAACGGACGTCACTACATATCTAATTCCTATATAGAATTGCTCGCTGATTCCGAAAATCGAGTTAATTTTTTATTCTATGAATAAGATTTCGAGATAATTTCAGGTGCACATGGCGTATGAGTAACATTCTTTACTGCTCATTTTTCGTGCAAAATAATATTCCATAAAATCCGTTCCTTGCTTATAAGCAATCTAGAAAAAATTTTAGACACTAGGGACATTAAAAAATGTGAAATTAAAACTCAGTTGAAGGCCTTTCTTAAAGAAACACGGGCTCATCTCGGTGAAAATCCTCTCGATTGGTGGAAAACTATTCTAAAATACGACAAATTGACAGATCTAGCTTTTTGAATGATATTCCTAACATTCGCATTCGCTAATGTGAAAATATGACATTCGAAACATCCCTAATATGAACATCCAACGAAGATAGCGCCAGCATGCAGACTACCTGGAAAGTGTGGGGGAGAAAAACAAACATACCCGTACATCTTTACATGTACTGGAAAGGAGAGCAAATTAAAAAGGAACAGGTGGTATCGTGGATCACTGAAGTGAGTACAAGTGTTGCCGTTTTGATCCACTTACTTCAAAAGTGATATGTGTTTGTGCACATTTCCGGAAGATACTGTATTTTTTTCGCTCATTTCGCGAGATACTTAAATTTTCCGCGTAGTACAAATCTAGATACGTTACAAGAAAAAAATATATACGCATGCATGCATGCAGTGCAAGCTTTTAGAATTTGATCGAAAATATAAGGCTTAAAGAAAAACGCTTTGAATGAACTATGTATCTACAATGAGCTGACTGCATTCATTACAAGCTTTTATTTAACTAGGTCATCCCGCGGAAATTTCCAATCGATTTTAAACTAACTTTCCGACAAGCTAGAGACTTGAAATTTTCACCATAGTTCCAATCACGATCACAATGCAACCTAAAATATAAATTAATTCCCTAGATGTTCCAGAGGTCTTGATACAAAAGCGGTCAAAACATAATAAGATTTATGGCTAACAGAGCCAAAGAACGTAAAAACGCTATAAATTTGTCAAAGCTGCCGGCGGTAGTAAATAATAAGTATAGTTTCAGGCGCTAGTAAGATAAATACCAGAAATTAGCTACAACATTATTTAACATTTGCCAAACTGTTAAGTTTTAGGCACTTCTGTTAAGAATTACATTATTTGGTGTCTTCATACAGGAAGTTAGTGTGAAATACAGAGATACAATAAAACCCAGGCATAATTCACATGCATGCATCTTAAAAGTGTACATACATAGGTTCTTCTACTATCCTGCAGGCGAAAAAATTCAGTTAGTACCGATCAGGGCTGCCAACTGTACTTAGCTATGAAGTGCCACATTGAGGATAAAAAAGTGCCAAATAGAAAAGTAAAAGTGCAAAAAAAGTTGTAATTCTTTCTATTTTTCAAAAGTGCCAATTTGGCACTTTTTGCAAAATTCAAAAATTAATTACCATTCGAAGTAAAATACGGCAAAAAATGGCACGGTTTGATACTGTTAAGGCGATGTGGATAATGCTGCATAGTCGTGTGGACCTTTAGCTTAGGTGAAAATGCTTCAGTTTAAGATAGACTTTACATTTAGGGCCGTTTGCACCATATCTGGTTAATTCTAACTCCCAGTTTAACATCGTTATCGACGTTATCAACACCGGGGTAAAACATGCGATCGATAAAGCAGTCGATGCGCTTAACTGACGGATGTACCTCCAGTTATCGTTAACTAGACATCTTGCAAACGGCCCTTAAAGAACTTTTCTATTTAAGGCAACAAAATAAAATCTTTATAGGGGCTATTTTCATTATAAAGCACAGCTGGCCAGCGTCTGCCCGGCGAGCGATGGCGCGGCGTAAACGCGTATACATACACGCTCTGTTTGGGAAGACAGCGAAAGCTTTATTCAAGTGCACGCTTTGCAGAAAAAAATTATCAATTGATAAAAAACAACCCACTTACTGTTAGCTTTTTTGCGGGATTTCTATAAAATATACATATAACTTTAAGTAAGCGACATCTAATGCAGGAGTAATGAAGGAGATTGGTTTCTTTAAACGCGTTTCTATTTAAATATCCTGCACTTCACAAATGCTTTTTCGAATTGAGGACAAATAAAAGGAAAATCGAAATTTCATATTATCATTTTGAAATTATGTCTGACGGAGTTCGAATATGGGACGACCTGCAGCAGAATATATAAACAAATATGAAATGTAATAAAATAAATAAATACAGTAAATAAAAAAATAAATAAATAAATAAAAATAAAAGTATTTTCTTTTTCCTATTGATAATTTATGTCCAAAAGTAGTTAGTTACAATTTAGTTACATCAAATGTAGAGGTAACCACCCTTGACTACGTCTAATGCAGAGGTAACCAACCTTGACTATTTCACGGCCATCGCCATAGAAATATAGTTAGCTTTCGTCAGGGCGACTTTTTCGAACGCACACGCATCAATTACGCACACACTACAAAAATGCTCTGTCGAAGCTGCCCACCTCTGTTATAAAGGCTTGCTCGAGCAGCAGCGATATAGTACCGCGCGTATAACTCCGTATGGCATGTTTGCTCATGTATGGATATACATACATACACGTGTATGTAGTTTTGTTACATGCATACCCTCCAGTACAGCTGGAGTCAATCGCTACTGCACCGACTCCTAGGTAAGTAGCTACTCTATTAACCCGTGGTTGTGCACATGGTAGTGCAGAGTCGAACCAGTCGTAAGTAGAATAGCGAAAAAGTACGACAGAGGGCGTCCATAAATCACGCAAGTGACTACTTTAGTAACTCCCGGTAGTGCAGAGAGAGCCGATGGTGACTACCGCCTAGGACATTGCCTTGTAAAAGTAATCGATGAAATACACTGCCAGTAGTCGGTCGGTAATTGACAGTGTTTATCAGGTAGCTAGCGTTTTTTTCAAAATGATTTGGAAATACGTACATAAAACTTGTATGATAAAAGTACCTTACCCATATCGTAATTTCAATCAAATATTTACCAGTTAATTAACCGATTCTGAAAAATTAAGCCAAATCCTTTTCATCACTTCGCCATCCGACGTGTAATTTTGCACCTTTTTTTTGGGATTCGGGCAATTTAGCTGGATGATTTGGCAGTTGTTACCGGTCTATTTGGGTGTGTAATTTTGGACGGCGGTGTTGGGGTGCGGACGTGTGTGTTTGGCCTCGTAGTGGGAATTATGGCCGTCTACTCGAGTGTGGTTGGGTGTAGTCCTTCTCGTAATGGCTTTGTCGCCGGTCCGGTTTTTTTTTTTGTAACTTAAACTTAAACTTTTTTTTTAACTTTGATTAATTCGTTTTTGGCGATTAAAGTACTCCGCGTTAGAGCAACTCCGGCTTTTAACAGTAACTTGTTCAAAAGAATCGCGCTTCACGCTTTTGCTAGCTATTTAAACACTTTTCTCAGCCTTTGTTTTGTTACTGTGATTCTTTAGTTATCCTTTTGTTTACGCTCGCACACATCCACACGCGCACAGTGCAGCCAATAGCAAGATCGCTCCAACCAAATCACAACATGTTGGATGTTGCATTGCACCCGCTGTTTTGACTTTGGACTTTCCATACGGTCATGAGTGGAAAGTTTTATTTTGTTTACATCGAAGTTGTTTTGTTGTCAATAGGGAGAATTTCAGCGTAGCTCGTAAGGGGTGATTCGAAAATAATGTCATTTTTTTGTTTTGCTTAGAATATTGTATGCGTATATATAAGCACATGTTCATACATATACGTATCTAAATGCATTTACAGGTATGTATATAGGTATGTAAATATATATACGTCCGTATTCGATCGGCTGACGTTACCACAGGAGTGAAAATAATTTACATCAGCTTTATAAGGCATACTTTCTATACCACCGATGGTTCAGAGATGATTTTTTTTTTTGTATGCAGTAAATATAAAAATTTCGTTTAACCCCCAAAACAACTTATTTCAAATGCAGTAAACTAAACTAGTGCCTAAAATTTTCTGATGTTCTTCAAAGGTATGAAGACTTTGGCATATTTTCGGTACCTTGTTGTATTTTAATTTTACTTTATAACTGCTAGAAACCAGATAGAAACAAGTAAGAAAGTTTAAAGTGGGGAGGAGGCGAACATTAAATACCCGGCGCAAGTATTAAATATATGTTTGCCAATTTTCTTTTCTTTTCTTTTATTTTTCTTTTCTTTTCTTTTCTTTTCTTTTCTTTTCTTTTAGTTTCGTTTTACCTGTATGGGAGCTATATGTTATATTGAACCGATTTCGATGAGTATGAGAATGAGCTATCCAAACATTCGCCCAGAAAAAAGTTCAAAGCCTGAACTTTCACAGCTCTAAAACTTCCCACCTAAATATCTAAAAAATTTTTACGAAATTTTCTGAAAACGGCATCGTAATCTAGAGGTCAAACTAAGTTTATCTGTTTGGCCGTTTAGTTGTGGTATTTTTGCCCCCCTACTGTGTAATTTGGTTAGAACGCCAAAAGATTTTATTTCGCTTTACAAATTAGAGGAAGTTTTGAAAACAAGACGCCTGGTATGGTGTGCCTATGCCGACGCGGAGAGTTGTAACACAATTATATTTTTATACCGTCTATACCTATGTACATGCATACATACAAACATTTCTCGTTTAGGCATTCGCATTGTAGGTTACTAACTACCTGCTTGCCACTTACTGAACCAGTGTGGGGAAGACAACAAAATACAAAAAAAAAATCCCAATTCGGTCACAATTGATTTTCGACCTTCAAACTGACATATACATTAACCTGTATGTGAGAGAGGGTCTACAAAAGGGCTGGGAATATCGGGTTGTTCGTTCTTCGTTTTGAGTATCTATTTTTGGTCGTTGAGGTAAATGTGGTTGTGCTATGGGTGTGGCTGTGTGCAGTTGCTGTACTGCAGTACAATGCAATCGGCTCCAAAATGCACAACTACAAATGCATTTTTTATGTATCTATGTATATGTATGCCACATGCACATAGATATGTATACAGGTACATATGGCTCTGGTGTCAATGCAAATGGGAAAATCTAAAAAAACAGGTACACTTTCAAAACAACATTTTAATTTTTTTATGTTTTTTTTTTTATATATGATTCTATTCGCAATCTCTTAATAAAACGATAAATATAAATGTAATTCATTTTCATCAAGTGCTTCAAAAGTTGGACGAGGAATAAACATTAAGATCGCTGAAATAGAAAACAAAAGAATAAGCTGGGTTCAAATTACACTGTGCAAGTTGTGAGTTCTGAGCAGAGATTTTGAAGGCTGAACTCGCTTTACTAGGACGTTCTAAATTCAATGGCATCCCCCGTTTTACCAGATTGGCTCCGGTTTTCAAGATAGCGGCGCTTGAAAATTGGATTAAATTTTAATTTTTTTTTTAACTCCGTCAGTTTTGAAGATATTTTAGTAAAATTTTGCACATAACGGTTTATTATCGACATTTACAGATTTCATACAATAAATTATAACGAAGTGTGACTGGTCCTAAGTCCTTTTATTAAGTCATGACAAATCTCATACTAGAGATAGGAATTTTTTTATAACCCCCGTTTTTGGGGTGTCCAGTTTTTTCTGAATAACTAGTTGTTTTTCATTGATTGGCACTCACCGAAAGAATTTTAGAATTTTGTATGCAATCAATAAAATAATCAATAACAAATGTATTTAATCGAGGCACAACTACCAATTATAACTTTTTTTTCGGAAGCGGCTCTGCATTACTAAGAAAAAGTGAAACAAAATACATTTGAAAAAGGCAATACATACATATGTATATACAGCCGCGGGAAAACAAACAGGGACGCGACATTTTATCAATTTTTGAGTCATTTTTCTTTTGTTGGTTAAATGTTATTAGTTTCTTTTATGAAAGTGTAGTTCAGCATCTAACCAAAACCAAGTGAATACGAATTTCAAACTTTGAACAAAAATTGGCAAAATTAGATAAAGTTTAAACAAAGTTTTAAACTTCTTAATCAAATTTTCAAAGGCAAAATTTTAAGTCTTATTGCTGTTTTTGGCTTTTTTTTTTGTCTGTCGGTGCCACGCATTTACAATTTGTTAACATGTCGCATGCCAGTTTGTTAGCCCGCAACAGCAGATATGTACATACATATATGTAGTACAGCCGAATTAGGGTCGAAAATTTGTCAAATAAGGGTTAAAATTTGATATGCCAAATTGGACAAGGTTTTTTCTCAGGGGAACAGTTATTTCAGTACCCCAACTAAATTCAGCCTAACCTCGGGAGGAGCTTGCCCCATCTCATAACACAACTTTTTTAACATAGGTTTTAGTTTAGTTTTTTCTTTTTTGGATAAAAAATATTTACTTTCATTTTTATGAAACATTATACGGGAATTGATCTAAATGGCTCGTAACCACGTAAACCTCTTAAAAACTAAATTTGCGATTGTCAAAATTGTCTATGCGTTTTAGGCCTCGCAACTATCAAAAATTTATTCGCAGCTTACTTTTCTACCGATTCACACACTCCCTCAGAGTTTTTATTTTTTATTTTTTGAACGGCAACTCTAAGCGCTATCCAATTTTCTTTCGTGTTTTAACCAACTTGGCAGTTAGTTAATATTTGCAAACATACAAACGTACATATATACTACGTACATACATATCTGCCCTGCATTTTTAAGGGTTCCCTTTAAAGGGCAGCCAGGTGTGCTCTCAGCGAAATGAAATGGAGAGAGGAACAAATAATGCGAGAACGAAAGTGCACGCGCACAATACATATATGTATGTACATGAATAGCGCAGCGGGATATGCAGCAGTAAATTGTTTGCTCATTTGTAGTGGAAATTGCAAAATTGCAGTTCATGTTCAAGGCCATCATTAAAGTGCACAAACGCTCATTTACATACACATGCACATATGCAGATACGACATAGATACCAGGGATGAAACTTCAAAATTTCGAAATGTGCCTAAGGGATTGCAAAAATAGTGCCAAAAAGGAGTTGAAAGTGCCAGAAAATCGAAATTGCTTTCTTTTATATATGTATTTTTAGAAATAGTATTTTTAATGTACTTCATTGAATTATTAGAGTAAAATCATAGTAAAATAACACAATATTCCAATTAAGAAGGGTGAAAACACTGAAATAAAGCTACTCGGACCTGTTTACACATATACATACATACCTATGTGCGAAATAATAGCAGTGCGACATTTTGACCAGTTTTGACTATTCTTCTTTACATTGAATAATTTTAATTAATTTTATATAATGACCCTTATTTTAATTTTTAAAAGATTTCAATTTTCACTTTTCGAATCTATGAGTTATATGATTGTTTGTTATATATACAAATATATAATTTATGATTGTAGCAAAACTGAAGGAATTGTGCCAAAAGTGCCCTTGTGAATGAAAGTGCCAAAAATGGCAATATTGTGTCTACTTTTCCATCACTGACATATAAATACGGATATGCATGAATGCATACGTACATACATGCAGTGTTGCCACTTCGGTAATTTTCAACCAAAATTGGTAACATTTTTCTTTATTTATTAAGTTCGGTAATTTGATAATTTATTTTTCAATTTGGTAACTTTTTTAGTATAGATTCTGATTCCACATTTGTAAATGGCCCGTAAGCGTATTCTTTTATAGAAATACCAGGTAATCCTGAAAGTTGTTCCAGCGTTCCTTGGTTTTATTTAGAACGGTGTGATCTTTAACAAACTGCTTGAAAGTAGTTATTGTTAAGTATATCCACCGTGTCCTTTCCTGGAAGGTTTTGAGTGGTCGTATCTTTCCCTGTCAGTTCGTCAGCTTTGAAATTACCATCAATTTTCCGGTGTACCCGGCAACCATACATGTGAGTAGAATTCTACGTAAATATGTATTTTCTCGTTCAAAAAGCTCCGCCATTCAGCGGGGCACTTCACTCTGGCTATGTGTGAGTTGAAAGCTTTCCTATAAGCGTTACATTTTTTATATATATATTTTCGTGTCACTTGTTTACATAAAAAAAATATAACCGCACCATTTTGTGCTAAGTTTTAATGTATTATTTTTTTGTGATCTAATTTTTTTTTAATTAAAATACAGTTTTTTCTTTGACAGAACTCGTGTAAACTCAAATTGCAAGCTTTGTCAGAAACTTTCGTAAATATTTAGGTGAATGGAACGCTGATTGCCTGTATGTACAGTAGGGCGGATTGATTTTTTTTTCTTAAATCGTATAGCAAAAACGTAAACTACATAAAACTCTAAGAAAATTCTCCGAAGAAACCATGTATCTAAAATAAAATCCTAATCCGCGCCTCTCGACTTGAAAATTTATATGGCCGCCTTTGCCAAAAAAATAAATGTTAGAAAAAATAGGTTTTTCCAAAAAGAAATCGAATTTTCTGAATAAAATTGTTTAGTAAGGTAGTTCTTTTGCACTTTATATTTTTTCTACACTCAAAATTTTTTTCATTAAAAAAATATTCACCCAAATAAAAAAGTTTGTATATAATTTTATATTTAATATTTTTATAAGGAACATAGATAAAAAAAATTTTCTTTCATAATTTAATAAAAAAGATTGGAAATGCAAAATAAAAAAAATTGCACTCAAAAAATGGTTTTCGGTATTTATAAAATAACCTTCTTTTGTTTCGATAAACAATTCTTATTTTATAATGCAAATTTAATAAAAATTATAAATTATAATGCAATTAGTCTTTGTTTTATGCAAAACGCAGTTTAGGTGAAACGTGTTCTAACTATTTTTTATATAGAACGCAAATCAGAGGAGATGCAAATTGGAGTTCAACTGCTTTTTTGATAATTGAATGTTTTGATTAGTCTCAAAACAAAACCTGTATTGCATAAACTATAATATAATATAATAAAACATAACATATTTCAAAAAAAGAAAATAATTTTAGCGAAAGAAGAGGAAAAAAATTTTCAAGTCGAGAGGCGCGGATTAGGGTTTGATTTTAGACCCATGGTTTCTTCAGAGAATTTTCTTAGAATTTAATGTAGATTACATTTTTGCTATACGATTTTTAATTTTTTTTCATCCATACAAATCAACCCGCCCTAATGTACAGACATATCGAACCCTTACTGCCAAAATAAAGTAAGCGAAATTTTTTGATTTGTTTTTTTTTTGATGCCGAAACGCATCTAGGTACTCTACGAATATTTCAGCATCAAAAAGAAAATTTTGAATAAATGTCGCTTACGTTATATTGGCGTTTAGGTCTCGATATGTATGTATGTTTGTACAGTTCTGCACATAAAATAAGTTTGGCAATTTTTTGTTGAATTTGGTAACTTTTTCCGGTAATTTTGTTAAAAAATAAAAAAAAGTTGTGGCAACATTGCATACATGTCTCTAATAAAAATGTATGTACGGATGTATGTATGTATGTATGTATGAAACAACTTATGAATATACGTGAAATTATTTTTAGCCTAACATGCAACTTTACATATATATATAGAGCTTCTAGTATTGCCAGATTTTTTTTCCAGCCATACATGATAAATGCATAATTTGTCCCAAAAAAACGGGATTTACAAAAATTTAACGGAACAAATGAGATATAAAAGATTTGCTTTAAAAGTCCAACTACGAACCATATAATAACAAAGGTGATCCCTTTCAACGAAGTAAAGCTCAGATTAGTTGTAGCTTATGATAAATTTCGTTTACTTCATGGCAACACTTTTCAATTTATACAAAACTATTTACGTACGTAAACATATAATTGACAAAACCATAAAAACAAAGTGAGAGATACAGTTTCGGTCAAAATAGGAGCAGCAAAACTCACATGATGCTGTTGGCAACTTATATTTATTTATATTTTTTGTTAATAATTTTCATTTAAAATATGGGCAGATCCATATCAGATACCACATAAATAAAAGATGCAAAACTTGCAAAAAGATCACAAAAAATAATTAAACTTTCAAAATTATTCAGAAAAATTTCTAGAACGCTGGCGCGCTAGTTTTGAGATGCGCATTTCGAATGCTTTTCGGGAAAATATATAATTATTTTTTTATTGCAACTGTATTGGAATTAAGACTAAGATTAAAATTTATATTAAAATTAAGATGTAGATTTAAATTCAGATTACGATTAATAATGCGATTAAAATTAGGATTAAGATTAAGACTGCCACTGAGATTAAGATAAAAATTAATATAAAGAATAAGATTAGAATTAAGATTAAGATTAAGTATAAGATGAATCGTTGTTCATTATTATGCAGAAAAATACTCACTTAATATGGTACGTGGAATCCACACTCAACTTTTTTTTTGTTATTTATTTTTCACCTAGAAACCAAGGCGAATTCATATAAAGCGTTAGCGATAGTATACAAATGTCAAATATTGGCTATTCTTGTCTCAAGGAAGTAAAATCTCTAACTTTTACAATTATTGTACCAAGGAAAATCAAATAAGCTGTCTTACTAAAATTACCTTATACGAACTCACCTATACGATCCAAATCGTTTTACAAATGCAAATAGGTAGGTAGGTGATTTTGTTCACTGTCATGCTAATGTAAAGATTAAAATTAAGTTTAGGATCCATTGTGATACCAAGGTCCCGTTCAGATTATGGTGATTCCTAATGTTATAAAATTAATGGTTATCTTTTTGGAACTTTTCAAAGCCCAAGTGTTTACCTCGTGGTTTCTTGAACACAACCTTTCTTTTTTTTTTGTTTTGGTCCTGCATCAGGTCGATAAGAAGTTGGCCTAGCAACGGGCGTTCTGTCACAACATTTTTTTTTATGACCTCGTGCGCTCCTTCACCTGTCTACAATATTTGTTTTTCTTCTTATTTTATTTCCAACACGTCGCGATGTATCCCGATGCATCCCGAGGAAGAACTGATTTTTGGCATTTTCTGCGATCTCAGAACCAGGGAACGCCACAGTCGGAATTCGCAAGAAGACCAATTAATTTCACCAGATAATGCTACTCTTATTTGCAATAGAAATTATGGATATACATATGTACATATGTACATATGCATTCATATCAGCTCACACCAGCTAATGAGCTAGTCGGTTTCTACCATTTGCTAATATGTTTACTTATGGATGTTTCTTTTCGGTGTAGGGTAGGTGGATATGTAATGTATGCCTGTGTGTTATAAATACAGGGTGGGCAAAGACCTACACTTATAACTTCTTCATTTTTTAATATTATTGTTATTTTCTTTCTGAGTGTTATACTTAATCTCTTGGAAAATTATAATGGATACTTATAGCTAGACCACCAACAACGACTAAATATAATACGCTATTCGTTTTAGACAATTAATTTTTAAAAATGAGAATGAAACCAGGGTTGCCGCTTTGGTAAATCACTGCTTACAACTACACCACACCGCACTGCTTACAACTACACCACAGCGGCCGACAGTCTAATTTATTGGATTAATTTTCGAACGCTTTAATGCACATTTTTTATACACATACGTATAAATGTTATATCGATAAAAGGCGAACATATCGTGCTCCATTCAAAACTCGTTTTGCTGGAATTCCGAGGAGTTTTTGATTGCCTAAATAATTTAAATGGTTATTTAAATAAATAAAAATGTACAGGTATGTAAATACGCACTTTCAAAGTGAGCAATTTTTTAGTGCAGCCGGCTTATATACGAGCCTCTAAGAAATCGCGTCATAGGAGAAAAGGCAGCAAAACTACTTTTTTTGAAATATAATATGCCCATTTTGAACTTTGACTGCTAGAATAAAACACTGTATAGGTTAAGCACTCGTTCAGTGTTCTAATAATTTACAAAACTTTTAAGTAATAAAAAATAGGAAAGTTTATTGTCGAAAATATATTTGAAGAGAGTTGCCATCTTTTGGAAAAAGTTTATTCAATTAAATTGATAAAATAAATAAAATATTTCAATAAGGTATCAAACTTATGAGGTTTAAGGGATTTAATTTTAGAAAATACGTTTAAAGTGCGTTGCCATCTATTTGAAACCTTTTATTAAATTAAATTAATGAATGAGTTAAATATTACAACAAGGTTATCAAACGATAGTATTTGAGAAATCTTTGATTTTCAAATACGTATGTATCTGCAACTAGAAAACAACTCGCTTGCTTGCGACTTTGTTCATACGTTATATGGAAGAAAATGCGCAGCACCTTAATAATATCCCAACGGTTTTTACCCTCCATTCCCGCCCATCCGCACGAGCGGCGCAGTCCGCATGACGTACGGAACCAATATTTTAAATTTTTGTGCCGAGTCACGATAGGCAGGAGTTTGTTAAGTGTCGAGATCTAAAACTGTTCAGCTACAGAACTAAATTCATCAGCTGATTTTATGTATTTATGTCAATAATTCACTTATTGAGAGAGGAGAGTATCGCTTTCTTAATGCTGAAAAGCGGATCTGATATATCAAACGTGCTGGAATGAGAGTTAAAATCCTGGCATAAGCAACGGAGTGGGTCGTGCAATTCAAAATTGGTTTTACAAGCTTTCAGAAATATGGGACAAAAGTGTCTTGATACGCGTGACGGAACATTAAAGCTTACATTAGCCAGAAGAGACGGACTTGAAATTGAGCCTGTCAGTAATTTAACCATAAAAATTATACCAAGCATTTCCCTGCGACTGGCAAGTGTAGGAAGGTTAATAAGTTTTAAGCGACTCGTATAAGGTGGAAGACTATATTGAGAATCCCATCGGAAATTTCTTAAAGCAAAAAGTAGGAATTGTTTTTGAATTGATTCTATCTTGTCTGAGTAAATTTGGACAAAAAAACTTCTAAAAGATCAACGGTAATTTTTAATTACCTGAAACTTCTACTTTATTATAGGGTCTCTCCATCTCAAATCACCTAGGCCGATGGAAAGTGAATTTAAGTTTGTGATAAAACTCACAGGGATTGTTCCTTGAACAATTTAAGGCGACAAGTAATTATTTCTTTTTGCTCAGAAATTCGAATTTTTCGAAAAATTAATTTTTTTCTTTTGGAGTACGCTCAAACTTTTTTGTCTACTAGGGAATAGTATAAACTATTTTCAGACGAGTATCAAATATGCTAAAATTCCTCGTTTTCGAGTTATTATTTTCTTTTTTCTAAAAACGCTTTTATATGATGCTAGCAGTTTTTCGTGGCAGTTGAGAGCACAATCATTTTTGCCGTTGCTGGAAATTTTTTGAGATCGCCCGACCAGAGCCAATAGTTTTTCCAAAATGGGCACCAAATTTGGCCCGATTGGGACCCAATTAGGAACAAGGTCGAAATGACACGCGATTTGCCCAATCTACCGAAGAATTTTTTTTTTTCTTGGAAAACTTTTAACATTTTGATAAAAAAAAAATAGTTTTTGAAAATATGTCATCTAAAAAAATTAAAAAAAATCACAATGGTAGCTCTGAGTATTATTGCCCAATATTCAAGTATAGTGTTATGGGGTGCATTCTACAATAATTTGAGTTATGAATTTTTTTTACACCGAAGTTGAGTAATTATCAAATTTTTTAAATTTTGTTTAGAATATTTTTTTATGCTGACGGCTTCTTGCACTTTTTCCTTATGGAAGAAAATGCGTAAAACCGTTTTCAAAGACAATTAAAAAAAAATTAACGCCAGTTTCGCAATATTCAAAAAATTCTAAAAAAAAGTTTAAAAAATTTGTAAATTTGTAATGAACTCATTTTACTCAACTTCGATGTAAAAAAAATTTACAACGCAAATTATTGTAGAGTGCACCCCATAATACTATGCTTAAATATTGCGCAATACTCAGAGTTACCATCGTAATTTTTTGGAAACGCTCTTCAAACACCTCAAAAATATTGTACTTGCTCAAACTGAAGATTTCTTAACACTCTTGCTGACACAAATATTTTAATATTTCATATACATACATAACTTTTGTATAGGAAGTGGCATTACCCTTCAAAATATTTTCAAACTGATTTTTAGTTCATTTTAATCCGTCCATAATTCTGTTCTTGCCGCCACTCTATATGGAAGGGAAGCACTGTGCGCTATTTCCATAATTTTGGTTGTTGGACGGAATCGAGCTTGGGTTCGCGGCCACCGCAGCCGCTGTCACCAGCAATTAGCCTTTCATAATATCTTCTTTGTGGTTAAGTTAAAAATGGTTTACCAAATGAATCGGTTAATTACCAAAAGCAATAAGTCAGCATTTTTCCGATTAGGAAAATTCGGTTCAACCGAGCTCCTTTAAGGTTCAGTTAGTCTAGACTTAATTTACGTAATGTAACCTATTGTATTGGCGAACGCAATATATTTTTGTCCAGGAAAATTTTGGTTTATCAATCAGCGGAAAATGAAAATACAAAACCAAAATATGTATTTTCGCTTCCGGCGTGTATTGACATTTTGAGTAATCATTGCCGATTTTTTGCGCAATTTAAGCTAAGTCTAGACTAGTTGAAACTTTAAATGAACCGAACTGCATCAAAATTATCATATCCAAAAAAATTATGGTGTCTCAACTTATAGTTACTTTAAAAAGTTCAAATTTATAATACTATGTTAAAAAATAAAAATTCTTTTAGTTTATTGAAAAGAACTTTTTTGAGAATGAACATGAATATAAAATAAGTTAATAGTAAAAAAAAAATATTTTTAAAGCAAGTTTTATAAATATGAACGAAATTGGACAATAAATACTGGTTTACCAAGGATATCGACTCGTGCGCCACATATCAGCAAAATTTTTAATGGAGTTATTTCTTTTCATGTAGTTAATATGCGTTATAAATATGAACCAAATCGGACTATAAATACGGGGTTTTCAAATATCTTGACTCCTGAGCAACCTATCGGATTTATACACATCTTTCGTATTGCATTGTCATCGGCTTCTGAGCCAATTGTTAAGTGTCAGTGAAGAAAAGGGAGGTTTGTCTAAAATTTAATGAAGGATTTGTCCCTAACAAACATACTTACATACATACATACATACATATAGAGCAAGTTAAATAAAAGCTTGTAAAAATGTTCTCATTTGAAAGGCGACATAACAGAGCATTCTAGTAAATAAAATTAGAGCTAATTCAAGGCAAACAATAAGATTTTTATATTAAATAGGGTCCCGGCGACAATTTATTGCAAAATCAGCAACGATGTAATTTCGTTAATGATTAAGTGCCTACATATGTATGTACATACATATAAACATTAACATAATTTATCTTCATACATAACATACATACATACGTCTGGGTGTTTTTATAATTGCACCCTCTAACAAGAATACAAAACTTAGAGGCCAAGGTCACAGGCAACACAACAGCTGTCGGTTATTCAATGGGTCAATATGCCAGTCAGCCAGACATCTTAATAGACAGTCAGTGAGTTTGATTGCTAAGAGAGTCGAAGTTCTGGAATTCGACTACATATTACACATCTGTATGTATATGTACTAGGGATGTTGCGAATGTGGAATTCTAAACATCCGCGGATGCGAATGTACAAGTTGAGAGGACTTTCAGTTATATTTATATATTTTTTATTGCGGTGCAATAATTCCTTTTTGAGCTGCAAATATCGGATGTATCCTCCTGACTTTCATCTTCACTATCTAGCATCATCGCAAGATCGATGCGTCAACACCGTTGTTTTCCAAAGAATTCTTCATTCTCATTCTTTTGGTTGTTTCGGAATTTGGAGAACCTGTAATGTCATTAGCGTTTCTCGATTTTAGTTTTTGTAATTCACTTTTAATCCTTTCTTCTGTGACTGGCCAGATATACGTTTTATCAGTGTACTTGCACAATATTCCAGGGACCGAAAATAACAGTTATTGTTTTACGAGTTAAACTTGACATAATATTTGTTTATTCCGATATAAAAGTCCTTTCCGGATAATAAACAAACCGCTTATCCAAATTGAACAAATTCGGATGAAAATTACCCGACGAAGGTTGTTTTTATTTTTTTTTTGTTATTTTTTTGGCCTTTATAACAATTATATTCAACAATTTATATTGAGCTCGAGGCCGTTTTAAATGAAAATTTTTTTGTGGAAAAGCAACAATAATTTGAAAAAATGGTAGAAGTGATAGCTATTTCGGAAATCACCACATTTCCTCATCAGACTTCTTTCTTTATATATAATTTAATACTCAAAAAATTCATATACCTGACCCAGGGTTTGTTCTATGGTAATTAATTAAACATTTAATTCCTATTTCATTTGATACCAAACGTGCTTAATTTGGAGAAGTGGTGTGTTTATTATCCGGAAAGGGCTTTTATTTCGGAATAAAAAAATATTTGGCCAAGTTTAACTCGTAAAAAAAATTACTGTTATTTTCGGTCCTTTCAATATTCGCATTCGCAAAAGATCCGCATTGATTATTGCGATTGCGAATGCGAATGTTAAAATTAATGCGGAAGATCCTCGGTTGCGAATGCGAAGGCGAATATTCGCAACAACCCTGGTATGTACATATGTACAGATGTGTTAGTGTACATACATATCTATAAATTGGTATACATCTATGTACATATGTATGAACATATGCATCTTAATGTATAGTATATACCTATAAACATTTTAGTATATAAATAAACTGCACGCCTACTTTGCCTCAGTGTTTGTTCGAGTGCATTTCAATTGGTGCAGCGACTTTTTTTTCAAAATCGTATTGCGAGAGCAAACATCACTCAGTGTACATAGGGACGGATCGAAAATATAAGACAACAAAAATGTTTACTCCACATATATTTGACGGATATCAATGCAATTTGGTATTTAGGGATTTTCATCATCACTGATTTCGAATAATAAAATAAAATTTCCAAAATTCATAATGGCGGATCCAATATGGTGGGCGATTCCTTAAAAAATGCCTATTGTCACCGCCACTGTAAGGAAGTCAGTGTGAAGTAGAGCGTGCAAGAGACTGCACATAGAAGCGTCGGACGGTCCATTCAATTAATACCATTTTTTTTATTGTTAACTTTCTACACATACTCTATGTATAAACTTTAACTGCTGAATTATAGTTAAATACATATTTATAATTTTACCACTTGGTGTTCTGGCTTTTACACCTCAGAAGTGAGATTTTATCTCAAAAGCCAAGGGTTGGGCAGTTGCGCTGTAGCACTGAGGCAGTGCAAAGTTTTCAACGCATAAGCAGTAGCTAAAGGGAAAAGCAAAAAGTTGAAAAGCGTTGAGAGTGGATTCAACGGGGACAAAAATACATAAAAAGAAGAGCGGAATAGAACGAATAGCGAAAAATAGAAGGTTCTAGAATTTTTTTCGAATTCAACGGTTCGTTGCGACAGAAGCGAGCGACGTGCTGGTTTTGGAGTGCTTGTAAAGACGTATTAATTTTGACTGCGAAAATGAATAAAGTTAAATTAAGTTCTTTAAAAGTAGAACAATTGAATAGATTGTTACAAAGTCAAAACATGCGAGTAGTTGGAAATAAGGCGGCCAAATTAGCCAAGTTGGCGGAAATATATCCCGAGGATGAAATCGACGAGGATGAGCTTGAGTTGGAGGGCGAAACAGCAGGTGCTCGACAGCAGATCGACGAGTTACGTAGTGCTATAGCAGAATTAACAAAGACGGTGGGTGAGTTGGTGACATCGCGTAGAAATGAAGTTGCAGATTCCAGTGCAAGTCAACCGCTCCACAATATTTCATCAACGCCATCGCAGGAAGGTGAAATCCCAACCGTAGCACGAGCATGCGCAGTACCGTCGCAGCCACACACGTCGAATAACTTACGTGAAATATATGCTCTTATGCCGGAATTTGATCCACTGAAGAACAACTTGAGTAGCCAAGTTTTTATAGAGAAAGTAACACAGCTGCGCAGAGCGTACAAGCTTACTGAACAAGAGGGTTTGGTGGCAGCGCAGGCAAAGCTTAAGGGCATTGCGAAGGAGTGGCTGGATTCACAAGAAGTTTTTCAGTCATGGTCGGATTTTGTGCGAGCGTTTGAGCACGATTTTCCAGCATCGATTACATCAGCAGAGGTGCACCGCAATATGGCACAACGGAAACGTCAACCCAAAGAAACGTTCGAGGAATATTATTATTCAATGTTGAGCATTGGAAGACGCGGTCGGATGGACGAAGAGTCGATCAACGCATACGTCTTCGCTGGTTTGAACGACGCATCATTGACACGCACGTTACTGGCGTTAAAGCTATCTACATGTAACGACTTACTGCGGTCATTGAAGGGTATGGTTATCGGTCCAACACAATCGAAAGTAAGCACGATGGAAGAAAAGAGTTCCAATGAGTCAAGTTCTAGAGCAACGGGGGACAGAAAACCGGTAAAGTGTTTCAATTGCAACCAATACGGGCACATTGCATCAAAATGTTCTCAACCCCAACGGAAGCCAAAGTGTACGAAGTGCAACAAGGTAGGTCATGAAGCGCAGGCATGTCGAAACGAAAGACCAACGGTGGCAAAGGTAGCGGATGACTCCAAGCGAATAACGAATGCAGCCATTAAAGATGTAACTTGGAATGGCAAGCAGTTTAGAGGTTTACTCGATACGGGAAGTGATGTATCACTAGTCGCAGCATCAAAGGTTCCAGATGAAGTGGCACGACATCCAGCCATGAAACGACTCGAAGGGTTTGGAGGAGCAGTTATAACGAGCACAGAGTTCATCGAAGCGGAGTTGGTCGTCGATGGAGTAACGATAGTGACCACTTGCCATATCGTGCCAGATAAGTTTATGCCGTATGATGTAGTAATTGGTTGGGATGTATTACGCAAAGAAAGTTGCAGGTTAACCGCCGAGGGTGGCGTCATGCAGGTACATCACCGAAGCGATGCAACATTTGTTGTCAATGAGGCATTGAACGCAGCAGATTCCCGAAATGTTAAAGATTTGTTGCGGAAATATACAAACTGTTTTACGGAGGGCTTGTCCGACTTGGAACGATGTAAGACGACGGAGATGGAAATCATCATCACCACAGATCAGCCAGTGATTGATAGGCAGTATCAAGTCCCGCTGTATCAACGTCCAACGTTAACGAAGATCATAAATGACCTGCTAGCGCATGGCATTATCAGGCCGAGTTCGTCACCGCACGCAGCACCGGTGATTATTGTCAAAAAGTCGAATGGTGAAGACAGAATGTGTGTCGACTACCGGGCACCTAACTCTGTCACAGTGAAAAAGCATTTCCCGATGCCAATTGTGCAAGAGCAATTAGCTAAGCTCGTAGGCNTCAATTCTGTCACAGTGAAAAAGCATTTCCCGATGCCAATTGTGGAAGAGCAATTAGCTAAGCTCGTAGGCAACACAGTTTTCACTACTTTGGACATGACCGCTGGTTACTACCAAATTCCGTTAAAGGAAGACAGTAAACAATATACGGCATTTTTGACCCCAGAGGGCCTATTTGAACATAANCAAATTATTTTAACACGTACTCTTATGTAGATAATTATTTTGGCGACGACCGGGCTACGCGACGGCTGTGGTTGTGGCCAGATTAGATCTATTTCTATTTTTCTGGCGACAGATAAGGTTCTTCCTCTTCTTTTATGTCAAACTCATACAAATTCATGATGTCGCTGCCGCGTTCAAAGAAATCATGTTGCCATCAACAAAGCGCTTAGATAATAAAGATGACAAATTGGAAGCTGTGGTCGGTTGCTCGTCGTTTTCAATGTGTTCAGAACTTAACGTAATGCCATTCGGTCTACGTAACGCGCCTATGGTCTTCCAAGAGATGATAATTAAGTTGGTGAGAGGTTTAAAACACCGTATTCAGATCGTTAGTTACGTAGACGAAGTTATCATTGCAACGAAGACGGTAGACCATAACATCGAGGTATTAGCTGAGTTTTTACAGTCGGTGAAGGACTCAGGACTTACGTTAAGACCATCAAAGTGTAATTTTCT
>NW_016166524.1:22380-24013 GCF_001687245.7 Rhagoletis zephyria | reverse complement strand
TTTTGGTTAAACATGAACAATTAACAGCTACGCGAACGAACCTAATAAATGATGAAAAATCAGTGTTGGTACATGTACGGGTAATTCCCTACCCGTAGGGATTTCAGTCGAAAATATGAGTGAAGGAAAAGAGGGAAAAGCTTAATTTATTTGCCCAAACTGCGTACTTGAAAATATCCATTTGAAACTACCGTGGAACGGTAATGAAAAAACGCAATATACATACGAGCATATTCACAATGAATAATTAAAAATTGTAAGATCACCATTTCTACCATGATAGCGAAAAATCACCATTTGTAACTTCTGTCGACTAGCTATTACCAGATGTGATTTTCATGCACAGCGAAATATCATGCTAGCAGAAAAATCACCAACCACTGATATTGTGGCCTAGCAGTAGGCAAGGCGAATTTATACAAGGTGGTGTTGATGGCGAATTTAGACTTTCGCCGAGGTACGTCCTAATGTCAAAATGATGTGTTTGTTGTAAAATGAATTCGCCTTATTTACAACAAACACATCATTTTGACATTCAGTAGTACCGCGGCGAAAATTTAATTCGCCATCAACACCACCTTGTATAAATTCGCCTTGGCAGTAGCAGTCACTATAAGCGACTTTTAAATCACAGTATTAACATCTCCGGTATTGAAATATCGCTCATCACTACAAAGCGCGCACCTTTTTAAGGAATTTTAACCAACTTGTGTGGCACTATTTTACGATATACATATAATGAACTTTCCACTAAATTTACACGTTATTTACACTCAATATGGGTACTCTATGAATTTGTACAATGATTTTGGGTTGCTGTGCCCAAACGCGTGAATGGAATCAAAAACATTTTATGGTAATTCTCTAGTGTAGGGTAACAACCCCTAAAAAAGGGACGGAAAAGTCGGAAGGGGTACCAAACGACGCGTTTCGGCGCCCCTATTAACAATCTGGAGGGGCAGGGTCAATATTATTAACCATTTAAAAGTTATAAACAAAAAACAATTACCACGTCAAAAATGCACTAAATCACCAGTTTCCACTTTTAAAACACTATTAAAACGGGAAAATTTTAGTAGTCGGACGGCAAATTCTAGAAAAAAGGGGAATGAGGGGAGGTAGAATAGGACCCCCTGATTTCAAAAATACCCCGCTTTTTTCTAGCAACCCTATAGTTCTTATATAAATTATTGTTAAAGTTTTCATATAAACGATGAACAAGATAGCAAAATAACATACAACTTGGTGCTACCAGACTGGAGTTTTGAATAATAAAAGGGGATTTTTAATTCAGAATTTTGGTAATTCTCTAGGGTGGGGTAACAACCCCTAAAAAAGGTGTGGAAAAGTCGGGAGGGGTACCAAACGACGCGTTTCGGCCCCCCTAATAACAATCCGGGGGGAGATAATATTATTAACCATTTAAAAGTTATGAACAAAAAACTTTTGTTAAATTTCGTTGTTTTCTATGAGCAATTACCACGTCAAAAATGCACTAAATCACCAGTTTCCACTTTTAAAACACTACTAAAACGTTTCCGGTTATTATTTTATGCAAACCAAATCATTTATTCACTTTTATTTTATATATTTCGTTAATAAAACAGAGTAAACAAACTTTGCGCCTGCTAAA
>NW_016166524.1:19764-20359 GCF_001687245.7 Rhagoletis zephyria | reverse complement strand
CATAGAGAAATATATGAAGGTAAGTGATTTTTACACCTTTCTTGTTTGCTTGCTTGTTAACTATAATTTTTCACTTTTTTAAGGTCGCATACCTGGAAGGCGTGGCGGCGAAACAGGACGTCCTGCAACGGTAAATGCTAAAGTTGTGCTGGAGGAAGTGGAACTAGGTCCATCGACTTCAGGGAGAATGATGGAAAGACGGACTGGAATACCAAAAACTACAGTTCACAAAGCTTTAAAATACCATCCCTACCATATTCAACGTGTTCAGGCTCCAGAGAGATTACCTGTATAGGGTTAGATTTTGCAGTGAAATGTTGCGAATGCATAAATCAGACCCCAACTTTTTTAATAAAATAATTTGGAGCGATGAATCATCATGCAAACGTGATGGTTATTTTAATTTACATAACCTTCACAGTTGGCAGATAGACAATCCTCACGAAATGAGAGAAGATCGTTCGCAGTACCGGTACAAAATAAATTTATGGTGCGGTATTTTTAATTGTCAGATATTGGGACCTGTGGAACTGCCGCCAACGCTCAACTCCTACAGTTATTTAGAGTTCCTTTAGGAACGGCTTCCAACTCTTTT
>NW_016166524.1:19430-19540 GCF_001687245.7 Rhagoletis zephyria | reverse complement strand
CCAATTGAGTTTAAGATCTCTAAAAGCGTCTTTTCTTAAAAGGTGCCGAGCTTGTATTAGAGTAGAAGGCATATTTTAGCATATTTTAGTATCAATAAATGAATAAATTT
>NW_016166524.1:19161-19350 GCF_001687245.7 Rhagoletis zephyria | reverse complement strand
ATTTTTCTTCAAACAACTCATGTATATCTTATTTCACGTGAACCCATCCTTCACACAAAATATTGATAGATATAGCCCTTGTTATAGACTCTAGTCCGAATTCCGGTAAGTAACATAAAATAATGTCGGAAGCAAGTAATTATGTACCTTTGTACTTTTAGCATGTCATTTGACGGCTAACAAGAGCAA
>NW_016166524.1:17505-18946 GCF_001687245.7 Rhagoletis zephyria | reverse complement strand
AAAGAAAATACGATTAAAAGGAAAATACGATAAGGTTCTTTTGTTCAGATAAAAATAAATAGTAGGGGGCTTGGGGTTGTTGTTGTTGTAGCAGCATACAAATTCCCCAAAGACTTTTTGGGGAGTGTTGCTGGAGTGACAGGCCTTGGCCAGATATAAATCTGGGTCGTTCCGGTTACGTAGACCCGACTGTCGTGGGAACGAGGGGGCTTGGGGTCATATTCCCCTCTTCCGGCAACACAGAAAGGAGAATTCTACGTATTGAGAGTTATAATCCCTAAGTGCGGCCGAAGGCCGCCTACGCAGAAAGGCGCAGTTGGCTTTTCTTTACGGCCAACCAAAATAGACATCACTGGGGCTCCAGCCCCAGGTTTACCACACAGAAAGGGAATTCTAGTTACCTCATCCTTTCCCAAGGTTACATCACTGGGGCGGTAGCCCCAGTTAGGTCACACAGAAATAAGAATTCTACGTAGTAAGGGTTATAATCCCTAAGCGCGGCCGAAGGCCGCCTACGCAGAAAGGTGTTCTATGCAAAAGGTGTTCGGCCCCTTTTCTTTGGCAACACAGAAAGGAGAATTCTACTGCCTGAGGGTTATAATCCCTAAGTGCGGCCGAAGGCCGCCTACGCAGAAAGGTGTTCTATGCAAAAGGTGTTCGGCCCCTTTTCTTTGGCAACACAGAAAGGAGAATTCTACTGCCTGAGGGTTATAATCCCTAAGTGCGGCCGAAGGCCGCCTACGCCGTAGGCGGTGTTGGTCCCGCCCGACTTGATTGCTTTAAGTTCGGTCGAAGGCCGCCTAAGCAGAAAGGTGTTAAAAATTTTCGCCTGCGATGCTTTTTCTATAAAAATGAATACTTCGATAAATAATGAAAATTTTTAATAAAAAACCGCGCGATGGTATATCGAAATTTGCTATTATATTTTGGTTACAATATCTTATTTAGATGAAAGTAAAAAGAAGAAGAAGAAGAAGTGTATAGTGTAAACTGAGTATAATAGCGCAAATGAAATGTGAAATAAACTGGCAATACCAGCGATTTGAGGTTATAATAATTTCAGCAGGCGCAAAGTTTGTTTACTCTGTTTTATTAACGAAATATATAAAATAAAAGTGAATAAATGATTTGGTTTGCATAAAATAATAACCGGAAACGTTTTAGTAGTGTTTTAAAAGTGGAAACTGGTGATTTAGTGCATTTTTGACGTGGTAATTGCTCATAGAAAACAACGAAATTTAACAAAAGTTTTTTGTTCATAACTTTTAAATGGTTAATAATATTATCTCTGGATTGCTATTAGGGGGGCCGAAAGGCGTCGTTTGGTACCCCTCCCGACTTTTCCGGACCTTTTTTAGGGGTAGTTACCCTACACTAGAGAATTACCGGAAAATACGATAAGGTTATTTTGTTCAGATTAAAATAAATAGTAGGGGGATCA
>NW_016166524.1:15684-17480 GCF_001687245.7 Rhagoletis zephyria | reverse complement strand
TCATGGGCAATATTTTTGCACAGGGGTTCGTGACCGGAAACCCTCATTGATAATAATACACGCCCAGAATAAAAGTAGCGGTAAATTTTCATTTTCTTTTGTATTCCTTTTTGAAGGCCTGTATGCAGCTCTCAATAAAAGCAAAAACTCCATATAAAATGACGCACAAGAAATGGCTAAGAAATTTTCTTGAGTCAAATTTCCTTAAGGCAGTACGCAGTTCTTAAGAAATTTACCATGCTTTCTACTACGGTTTTCTAAAGTTTTTTTGTGAAAAAAGAGCACAAGGCAACCCAGGTTTGCAACAGAAACATATGCCCGTTCCATTATTTCTTGAGGAAAGAGTGAGGCAACGGGCTGTGAGGTATAAAAAAATGTCAAAATTCCTTGGACACGCACGCGAAATAATGGCAATTTTTTCTTGACCGTTTTTTTGAGAGCTCGATACAGGGCTTAAACATTGCCTTCTTTGTATGTATTGTTTTGTACAATATGGCAACACATGTTATGTGTCAGTTTGCAACCATGTGTTATTGTAAATATGGGTGCAATTCAATGTAATTTACAAGTCGATAAAAGTTGAATTAAAGTGATTTATATAGAAGATAAAATAAAATAAAAGTGTGGAAAGTATTAAGTACAGTGTTATGTGCACTTATATATATGAAAGTATGTGACAAATGCAGTTTTTGTTAAGGAAACCAANGTGTGTAAAGTATTAAGTACAGTGTTATGTGCACTTATATATATGAAAGTATGTGACAAATGCAGTTTTTGTTAAGGAAACCAAGTGGAACGACTTAAAAAAATTTCATTCCCACGACAGCCGGTTCTACGTACCGGAATGACTCGGGTTTTACCCGACCAAGGGCTGTTGTTTCGGAGATCTAACGCCGTTTAGGTCGGCGAAGTATCTCAGAAGTTTCCCGTCCATAGGGCTACATTCACTACGTATTCTCCTACTCAGGGCTGTCATCGAGTCAAACCCAGGGCCAGAAACCTACACCTGCTGTGTATGCCGGAGACGATTACACCACAACTCCACCTCAGTCAAGTGTAATGCCTCCGAGGGGTGGAGTCACCTCAGAGTCTGCTCGGGACTACGGACACATAGACAGTGGACCGCGTCGTACGTGGCCCCCTGTTGCTCAAACAGAGCAGCCTCCACGGCTAACCACCGCCCGCCCGAGCAGCCTCACACACTCACACAGCAGCCTCACACAGTCACCACAACACAACAACATAATAACACCACAGACCGTACCACAGCCACTACAAACCACATAACACACACAACCGCACCACCACCCACACGCCGCCGCCAACAACTGGTTCCCCCTACAATCTGCACGGTATGTCAGACCAGGATATTCCGTAACGTGACATCAGTCAAGTGCAACACCTGCCTTGGCTGGTGCCACTTTAGGGCATGCTCAGGTCTGCGTACCACGCGAGATTGGACTGGGAACTTCGAGGGCCCGTGTTGCGCTGCTCGGTCGCACACTCCGAT
Organism: Rhagoletis zephyria; assembly: GCF_001687245.7. NCBI lineage: Eukaryota > Metazoa > Arthropoda > Insecta > Diptera > Tephritidae > Rhagoletis > Rhagoletis zephyria. Next base: position 15,970 of record NW_016166524.1, on the reverse strand, counting down.
TGCGACGCCCCCCGCCACCACTACAGGGCGGCAATCACCACAGCAGCACACACAGCCAACGGCGGCAAGAACATACACTTCACTTACACCCCACATCACGACACGTCTCCCGAACCACATGATGCTCCTTCAATTTAACTGCAACGGGCTACAGAGCAAGATTGAGGAGATAACCGTCTCCATGTGTCGGCATGGTATATTGATAGCTGCGGTCCAAGAGACGAAGTTGCACAGCAATCCGTCAGTTCATATAGATGCCTCCTGACGTGCCTAGGCGAGGGCTCCT
>NW_016166524.1:7675-14509 GCF_001687245.7 Rhagoletis zephyria | reverse complement strand
ACCATACGGTTTTCACCTCTGAGGAGCGCACCTATATCAGGGTGATATCCTGCCGGGCAGCAGGTGACAAGGGGTATGTATATGTTAAATATTTCGAGCTCGACATCACCTGACCGGATAGCGATGCCCTGACATTCTAGGGTGGTATCCCTGCGGTCGATGTCTGCTTCGATAAGACGATACTGCACGGTGTGGTGCGTGATGAACGCTAAGCCACCACCATTATCTCGCTCGCGATCTCGACGGTGCACGTTGTACCCGGCGCAATTCAACAAAGTTGAGCGAAGTCCAGAGGTTCATTAAGCAACCTCTGGACCCGACAGCTTACAGACAGGCCCTGAACGGCATTCACAGGGACTCAGTCTCGAGTTATGTAGACTCTAGACCTGTGAATGCCATTGTAGGCATACCACCCCCGGACACAGACGAGACGGAGCTTCATCTGCCTGGGGAGACACGCACAACACTTGCACAACTTCGCTCCGGTTACTGCAGCAGGTTGAACTCCTACCTGAGTAGGTTGAATGAGGATGTGCCGAATGAGTGTCCGGCATGCGGAGAGACCCCACATGACTCGAAACATCTCTTCGCATGCCCGGAAAACCCGACAACCCTAACGGCCTTGTCCCTGTGGACAAACCCCACAGAAGCTGCACGCTTCCTAGGGTTGCCGTTAGTGGAACTTGACGACAACGACTGAGATACCAACCGTCCTGGGCGGGGTTGTTGTAGCCGCTACAACAACAACAACAACAACAACTTAAAAAATTTTAACAACAAATAACTGATAAACAATAATATTATTTATATTTTTTGGTTATACATGTTTTAGAGGAAACCTCCCTTAACATCCTAGCCAAGTTTCATTTGTTAATTCCACCTGGTTTTCTTAAAACACAAGGTGCGGCTGACTACTAAAGCCCACCCATTAAAACGTCTCCGGTTATTATTTTATGCAAACCAAATCATTTATTCACTTTTATATATTTCGTTAATAAAACAGAGTAAACAAACTTTGCGCCTGCTAAAATTATTATAACCTCAAATCGCTGGTATTGCCACTTTATTTCACATTTCATTTGCGCTATTATACTCAGTTTACACTATACACTTCTTCTTCTTCTTTTTTTACTTTCACCTAAATAAGATATTCTAACCAAAATATAATAGCAAATTTCGCTATACCGTGGCAGCGCTACTTTTATGGTTTACAGTTATTTTAGCTGTAACTAAAAGTAAGCGTCATGGAGTGCCAAAAGTGCGATTTTTCATTAAAAATTTTCATTATTTATCGAAGTATTGATTTTTATGGAAAAAGAGCCGCAGGCGAAAATTTTTAGTAAGAAATCGCGCGATTTTTTCATAATTTATATATATATTAAACGAAAGAAGGTACCGAAAAGCATTGAACAGTGCACACACCTTATAAGGAAAAGTGAATTATTACGAAATACTAATACAGTGGCAGCACTATAGCTATTTTGGAATCTCGCGTTTCAGTTCGCAAAGATTGTCAACTTCTTTTTAATAACAAAATAATCTATCTTAGGTTGATAAGACTATGTGTTTGTTTAATAAATAAGTTAAATTATATATTTTAAGTGTTTAAAAAGTGAGAACAGGTGATTTAGTGAATCTTTGTCGGTGTAATTGCCCATAGAAAACAACGAAATTTAACAAAAGTTTTGTGTTCATAACTTTTAAATGGTTAATAATATTAGCCTTCCCCCTCCGGATTGTTAATAGGCGGACCGAAACGCCTCGTTTGGTACCCCTCCCGACTTTTCCGGACCTTTTTTAGGGGTTGTTGGGTGGGCTTTAGATTGGTAACCCCGGAGTACAGCATTAAGGAAAATATGGGAGGTGGGGTCTAACAGTTCCCTGTATGAAGTTTCAAAGCGCGCAACCTTATACCTTTTAAGGAATTTGTTATTAAAGTTTGTAATTTTAACCAACTTGTATGGCACTATTTAACAATATATAATACACTTTCCACTAAATTTACAGGTTATTTACACCCAATATATGCGCGGTTAGAGTGTGCACGTTCAAACAAATAAATACTTTTAGTATATTAAAGCTTTTTTATCAAAAATTGATTGTTGTTTAATTTTATGAGAGTACATGCAGAATATGTGCAAATGGCAGCAGGACTGTGTTGCCATATCTAAAAAAAACCAAGAGTGGAAAGCAAGACCAAAGAAAATACGATTAAAAGGAAAATACGATAAGGTTCTTTTGTTCAGATAAAAATAAATAGTAGGGGGCTTGGGGTCATATTCCCCTCTTTCAGCAACACAGAAAGGAGAATTCTACGTAGTGAGAGTTATAATCCCTAAGTGCGGCCGAAGGCCGCCTACGCAGAAAGGTGCAGTTGGCTTTCCTTTACGGCCAACCAAAATAGACATCACAGGGGCTCCAGCCCCAGGTTTACCACACAGAAAGGGAATTCTAGTTACCTCATCCTTTCCCAAGGTTACATCACTGGGGCGGTAGCACCAGTTAGGTCACACAGAAATGAGAATTCTACGTAGTAAGGGTTATAATCCCTAAGCGCGGCCGAAGGCCGCCTACGCAGAAAGGTGTTCTATGCAAAAGGTGTTCGGCCCCTTTTCTTTGGCAACACAGAAAGGGGAATTCTACGTTCTGAGGTTATAATCCCTAAGCGCGACCGAAGGCCGCCTACGCAGAAAGGTGTTCAGCCCCTGATCCCCCTACTATTTATTTTAATCTGAACAAAATAACCTTATCGTATTTTCCGGTAATTCTCTAGTGTAGGGTAACTACCCCTAATAAACGTCCGGAAAAGTCGGGAGGGGTACCAAACGACGCGTTTCGGTTCCCCTACTAACAATCCGGAGGGCTAAGGCTAATATTATTAACCATATAAAAGTTATGAACACAAAACTTTTGTTAAATTTCGTTGTTTTCTATGGGCAATTACACCGACAAAGATTCACTATCTCACCTGTTCTCACTTTTTAAACACTTAAAATATAGAATTTAACTTATTTATTAAACAAACACATAGTCTTATCAACCTAAGATAGATTATTTTGTTATCAAAACGAAGTTGACAATGTTTGACTCTAGAAATGAAAAAAGTGTTTGGGCCAAAGTTACCGGTTGAAACCAATTGTAATCGATAGCTTACACAGAAATACATTTACCGTTAATTTTAACCAAGTTCTTACTGATGCCTTCATGTCAAAAATGCAAAAAAATCAACTTTTCCACAGCGGCACATTTTTGCGAAATTTTAGCTTAAACTGGCTATATCACACATTTTATTATCGAATGATTTAAAATTTTTACTCAACAACCTAGGTACTACTCTTAAGAAACTGACTTTAACTACAGTTCTTAATACTTTTTAAAATCAAAATGGCTTATTTTTAAACTTTTTTATATGGGGTTAGTTTTTTCAAATGCAAAAGTTGTGTTATAAAAGTAAACTTTTTGTTTTTTTTTAAATTCAGTATTATAGACGAATATGTAAGGAAGTTTTTGGGAAAGTTTCAGGTTTAAACAGCAAGTAGTTCCAAAGTTATAACAATATTATGGTGACGCCCACGAGCGCCCGCTCGCCCCTAGATGACAAATATATTCACATAGCACTTGCACAAATAATTTTGAATGTAGTATTAAATAAAATGTTGAAGTTCTTAAATTTATCAGTGTTGTAGAACTTATTAAGGCTTTTATTGTAAACTTAACAGACATACTTACATATATATCTATGTAACTACATACATTGGTGGAAGAAATGATATACACTTTTTATTTTGACCAGTTTTGGCTATATTACTTTTGCTTATTCGATGTTTAATATTTGTTTTTATAAAAGTCTAGCGCATTACATATATAACACGCATCATATAAGTCCACATTTCAAACTTTGTACAAAAATTATACAAATTAAGAAATTTTACAGAAATCCCTCAAAAATTTCAAACTTTTTAATCAGATTTTTTTTTAGATATAGTGAGTTAAAGTTAAAATTTCGCAAAAATTTGCGCTGTGAAAAAACAGGTTTTTTTGGCATTTTTCAATGAAGGTATCACTTGTTAAAATTAACTGTAAATGTATTTCTGTGTAAGCTATCGATTACAATTGGTTTCGACCGTTTACTTGGACCCAAATAACTCTCCCGATTTTTTGGGCATAATCCGCACGCCTAGTGTGAACGCGAAGGGCAACACCAAAAGAGAAAGTGTGAACCCAGTCTAATGAGAATTCTCCTTTCTGTGTTGCCGAAGAAGAGGGGCGGAACAACTTTCTGCGTTGGCGGCCTGCGGCCCCACTTAGGGATTATAACCAGTGTTGCCACAACATTTTTTTATTTTTTGCCAAAATCACCAAAAAATGTTGCCAAATTCAACAAAAAACTACCAAACTTATTTCATGTACAGAACTGTACATACATGCTCTTGCGATGAGCTCATTAAGCAAGCAACATTTTATCAATTTTGACTATTTTTCTTTTATTTATTTAACGTTTATTATTTTTCCATAAAAGTGTACCTCGTTATATAACAAACACCAGTATTTCAGACTGTGCAAAAATGATAAAAACTCTACAAAGTTTCATCTAAATGTTCAACCTTTTATTCAGAAGAAACGATTGCGTGTCGTTTCAAGAACACGCTCATAATGGTATATTTTGCATTTAGAGATAGTTATATATTAACACACTTTCTCCCACCTACTGTATCTCCCACCTACTTTTCATTATTCTCTTAGTTTATAATTCACCATTCTTACTCTTTTCATTCACACTCCAACTTGAGCTTTCTTTCATCAACCGTTATCTTTAGTTTTAGTTTTCAGCTTAATTAGTCGTTAGGAAAGATGTATAGTTCAGTTGAAAAATAAAGGTGGTGCCGGTCAGAAGAAGATCCACACTTTTATTGGCGCAGTCGTTAAAAACCAAACGGTGTCGCGTTTTGTTTAACAAGGATTTAAAACCGTGCACAATTGTTTGAAGAGAAGTAAAATCTAAAAATATTTTTCCACAATAAAATAAATAAAGGGACAAAGTGAAACGATTTTTTGAAAAGTGCTTAACTCGTAACATTTTATTTTACAAAATTTAAAAGCCTTAAATGGATTAAAATTGGACCGGTTAATTAAAAAAGAAAAAAAAAAATTAAGAGGAACACCTGTTTGGAAAATGTTAGAATTTTAACATTTTACTTTAAAAAGTGAAAACACAATAAGCTAAGAAACGTTTATAAGTACTTTTGCAAAATAAAAGTTTAATCTAAAGTTTGAAAAAAAGACTGTACTGGACAATATAACTGCATATAGAATACATTTATATACATATGTAATAAAAGCCGTTACCAAGAATTCACCGAAAGTGGAGCTAACTGAATATCAACAGCTTCACCAACGAGCAATAATAATATGTATTTGGAGGAGAAGTGCTACCTAAAACTTTATTGAGAGTTCCTACATGTATAAGTGAAAGGCAGAAATGGATTTCCATATACAAGCAAAATCAACCACTTCACCCACAATCAATGAGTATTTTCAACATTTGATTGAGAGAGCAGCGAGGTACATTGCACTGAGAAGCATAAAATTCGTTAGTTTAAAACAGAACGTAAAGAAGTATAACGTATTTTTTGGAATTAACTAAATATTAAATCAAAACAGCAAAATGTATGACCTCGAAGTAAACAGTAAATTTAAGATTATTTCCTCCAACTTTAAAAATCTTGCACCTTTTGATGGCGATAGTAACGCTTTAATAAATTTTGTTGAAAGAATAGATTCGATGGCTCCTATTCTTGACTCATTTGGTAACACTTATAAACAAATGTTGCTAGATTTTTTAAAAGATAAAATAACCGGGAATGCAAGAAAGACTTTACTTATTAATAATAACTTAAATGCTTGGCCGGAAATAAAAGATATTTTAATTGAATATTATGGCGAGAGAAATTCGGCAGATGAACTTATAGACAAAATCAGCATTCCCACGACAGCCGGTTCTACGTACCGGAATGGCTCGGGTTTTACCCGACCAAGGGCTGATGTTTCGGCGATCTAACCCCGTTTAGGTCGGCGAAGTATCTCAGAAGTTGTTCTTCCATAGGGCTACATTCGCTTCGTATTCTGCTCAGGGCTGGCATCGAGCCAAACCCAGGGCCAGAAAGCTACACCTGCTGTGTATGCCAGAGACGACTACACCACAACTCCACCTCAGTCAAGTGTAATGCTTGCGAGGGGTGGATTCACCTTAGAGTCTGCTCAGGATTACGGACACATCGGCAGTGGACCACGTCGTATGTGGCCCCCTGCTGCTCAAACAGAGCAGCCACCACGGCTAACCCCAGTTCACCTGAGCAGACCCACAGAATCACCACAGCACACCACAGCAGTTTGACACCGTCTGCCATTCCACGCTACTAGAAGATATTGAGGCTTCCTCACTCCCACAGAGGCTCAAACGGTGATCGGCAAATTATCTGAGTGGTCGACACTCGTCGGTAATGTTCAGAGACAAATCGAGCAAACTCAGGAAAATAAAACAGGGGGTTCCACAGGGTGGTGTCCTTTGTTGTTGTTGTTGTTGTAGCGGCTACAACAACCCCGCCCAGGACGGTTGGTATATCAGTCGTTGTCGTCAAGTTCCACTAACGGCAACCCTAGGAAGCGTGCAGCTTCTGTGGGGTTTGTCCACAGGGACAAGGCCGTTAGGGTTGTCGGGTTTTCCGGGCATGCGAAGAGATGTTTCGAGTCATGTGGGGTCTCTCCGCATGCCGGACACTCATTCGGCACATCCTCATTCAACCTACTCAGGTAGGAGTTTAACCTGCTGCAGTA
>NW_016166524.1:6197-7653 GCF_001687245.7 Rhagoletis zephyria | reverse complement strand
ATGGCGACTGGGAATGGAATTGATGACCTGTGTTCGAATGTAAACGGGTATCTCACCGATCTTTCTCTCTTCTTCACTGCAAAGTATATAGCCCTCTCCCCTACAAAATCCTCTGCGACCCTGTTCACAACCTGGACGAAGGAGGACAGGCGACCGCTGGGAATTCACGTCGATGACACACCAATTCTGACGGTGAATAATCCCAAAATACTCGGAGTAACATTCGACAGCCTACTCTCCTTCTCTGCGCACGCAACCGCTATTGTCAATAAAGTACAGAGCCGTAACAAGGTCCTCAGGTCGCTAGCCGGCAGTACTTAGGGCAAAGACAAAGAAGCGTTGCTGGCAACATACAAGGCAATAGGCCGGCCGGTTTTAAACTACGCAGCACCAGTGTGGTCGCCGGGGACTAGAAGGACACAGTGGATGAAGCTACAGACTGTGCAGAACACCGCACTCAGGACAGCGACAGGATGCCTCCTGATGTCGCCAGAACATCACCTCCACAACATTCCCACGACAGCCGGTTCTACGTACCGGAATGACTCGGGCTTTACCCGACCAAGGGCTGTTGTTTCGGCGATCTAACCCCGTTTAGGTCGGCGAAGTGTCTCAGAAGCTGTTCGCCCATAGGGCTACATTTAGTACGTATTCTTCTGCTCAGGGCTGGCATCGAGTCAAACCCAGGGCCAGAAACCTATAAATGCTGTGTATGCCAGAGACGACTACACTACAACTCCACCTCAGTCAAGTGTAATGCTTGTCACCTCAGAGTCTGCTCAGGACTACGGACACACCGGCAGTGGACCACGTCGTTCGTGGGCCCCCCTGCTTAAATAGAGCAGCCCCCACGGCAAATATAAGTCCTCCTGAGCAGCTCCACACTAACACCACAGCACCACAACACAACAACACAATAGACCACACAACCATGACAGACCACAGACCACATTCAACCGCACCACCAGCCACACGCCGCCGTCAACAACTCCTGGNTATCTCTCCGAACTTTCTCGCTTCTTCACTGCAAAGTGTCTAGCCCTCTCCCCTACAAAATCCTCTGCGACCCTGTTCACAACCTGGACGAAGGAGGACAGGCGACCGCTGGGAATTCACGTCGATGACACACCAATTCTNCTTCTTCACTGCAAAGTGTCTAGCCCTCTCCCCTACGAAATCCTCCGCGACCCTGTTCACAACCTGGACGAAGGAGGTCAGGCTACCGCTGGGGATTCACGTCGATGACACACCAATTCCGACGGTGAATAACCCCAAAATACTCGGAGTAACATTCGACAGCCTGCTCTCCTTCTCTGCGCACGCAACCGCTATTGTCAATAAAGTACAGAGCCGTAACAAGGTCCTCAGGTCGCTAGCCGGCAGTACTTAGGGCAAAGACAAAGAAACGTTGCTGGCAACATACAAGGCAATAGGCCGGCCGGTTTTGAACTACGCA
>NW_016166524.1:5910-6097 GCF_001687245.7 Rhagoletis zephyria | reverse complement strand
CTCTGCGCACTCAACCGCTATTGTCAATAAAGTACAGAGCCGCAACAAGGTCCTCAAGTCGCTAGCCGGCAGTACTTGGGGCAAAGACAAAGAAACGTTGCTGGCAACATACAAGGCAATAGGCCGGCCGGTTTTAAACTACGCAGCACCAGTGTGGTCGCCGGGGACTAGAAGGACACAGTGGATG
>NW_016166524.1:281-5621 GCF_001687245.7 Rhagoletis zephyria | reverse complement strand
CATTCCCACGACAGCCGGTTCTACGTACCGGAATGACTCGGGCTTTACCCGACCAAGGGCTGTTGTTTCGGCGATCTAACCCCGTTTAGGTCGGCGAAGTGTCTCAGAAGCTGTTCGCCCATAGGGCTACATTTAGTACGTATTCTTCTGCTCAGGGCTGGCATCGAGTCAAACCCAGGGCCAGAAACCTATAAATGCTGTGTATGCCAGAGACGACTACACTACAACTCCACCTCAGTCAAGTGTAATGCTTGTCACCTCAGAGTCTGCTCAGGACTACGGACACACCGGCAGTGGACCACGTCGTTCGTGGGCCCCCCTGCTTAAATAGAGCAGCCCCCACGGCAAATATAAGTCCTCCTGAGCAGCTCCACACTAACACCACAGCACCACAACACAACAACACAATAGACCACACAACCATGACAGACCACAGACCACATTCAACCGCACCACCAGCCACACGCCGCCGTCAACAACTCCTGGTTCCTCCTACAATCTGCACGGTATGTCAGCCCAGGATATTCCGTAATGTGACATCAGTCAAGTGCACCAGCTGCCTTGGCTGGTGCCACTTTAGGGCATGTTCAGGTCTGCGCACCACGCGAGATTGGACGAGAAATTTCGACGGCCCGTGCTGCGCTGCACGGTCGCAACCGTCAATTTCGACGTCGCCCGCCACCACCACAGGGCGGCAACCATCACAGCAGCGCACACAGCCAACGGCGGTAAGAATACACACATCCCTTACACCCCACATCACGACACGTCCCCCGAACCACATGAAGCTCCTTCAATTTAACTGCAACGGGCTACAGAGCAAGATTGAGGAGATAACCGTCTTCATGTGTCGGCATGGTATATTGATAGCTGCGGTCCAAGAGACGAAGTTGCACAGAGATTCAACATTGTTGAATTGTGCCGGGAACAACGTGCACCGTTGAGGTCGCGAGCGAGATAATGGTAGTGGTTTAGCGTTCATCACGCACCACACCGTGCAGTATCGTCTTATCGAAGCATACATCGACCGCAGGGATACCACCCTAGAATGTCAGGGCATTGCTATCCGGTCAGGCGATGTTGAGCTCGAAATATTTAACATATGTGACCTGGTCTACGAAAAGGGAGCTTACGTGCGAATACTAGTTTTCTGTGAAAAAGCTGTTAAAAGTAAGCAACTCGTTTCGTCAGTTTCTCATTATCTCGTTAATTGTTCTCCGCGCCGGACGTCCAGTAAGTGTTGTTGTTGGTCCAGTAAGTGTTGTTGTTGGTCCAGTAAGTGTTGTTGTTGGGCGGAATATTATTCTAGTTCATCGTGTAAGTTGCTAGTGTGGAACATTTAAAAAAGTAACACTGAAGAAGTGACGTTTACTGTTTCTGTTGATTATCGTCTTCGCATTTCGCATCAAATGAAACATGAGTGTTGATGAGGAGTTCAGTACCGTATAGGGACAATATTTCCATGAAAAGGATGATGAAAACGATGATGAAAACTATGAAGAGAGCGATGATGATGAAGACGAAGTATGTGTATCTCAGGCAGAAGATGATACCGAACAAACTTTTGTTAAGATGAACCTGTATGTTGTTGATGTAAAGGAGGAGGAGCTGGTAACATTATTATTTTTGGCCCATAATACGTTTTTCTAGTGTATAATCATGTCTTTATAGCTTATAATTCAATGTATTTTGTTCATTACCAATAAATTATATTTTGTCGTATTTTTACTCTTCTTTCTCTACATTTTTAGTACACTTCTAAGCAAGTTAGGATTTTCTGCTTTTCACCACGTGAAAAAGCATCTCATCTTCCANTTTCGCATGAAATGAAACATGAGTGTTGATGAGGAGTTCAGTGCCGTATACGGACAATATTTCCATGAAAAGGATGATGAAAACGATGATGAAAACTATGAAGAGAGCGATGATGATGAAGACGAAGTATGTGTATCTCAGGCAGAAGATGATACCGAACAAACTTTTGTTAAGATGAACCTGTATGTTGTTGATGTAAAGGAGGAGGAGCTGGTAACATTATTATTTTTGGCCCATAATACGTTTTTCTAGTGTATAATCATGTCTTTATAGCTTATAATTCAATGTATTTTGTTCATTACCAATAAATTATATTTTGTCGTATTTTTACTCTTCTTTCTCTACATTTTTAGTACACTTCTAAGCAAGTTAGGATTTTCTGCTTTTCACCACGTGAAAAAGCATCTCATCTTCCATCCGAATCAACCAAAAAGTGAAAATTGATTTTTTGACAGCTAAGCCCCCTTTCCGTAGACCAGGTCACATATACATACCCCCTGTCACCTGCTACCCGGCAGGATATCACCCTGATATAGGTGCGCTCCTCAGAGGTGAAAACCGTATGGTAGTAGGTGACTTTAATGCGCACCACGATCTTTGGCACTCAAGCCTGTCAAACGATCGTAGGGGAACAGACTTGGCTGAGCAGATAGACGATTCGACATTGTGCACAATGAGCGACGACGGAGTGGAGTATGCATGTTGATGCTGAAAAATTTGGGTCATGCGGGAGTAGCGTACCTAACGGAGGTCCTCAATTTGTCTATGGCACTCTCATCATCCCAGACATCTGGAAGGTGGGGAGAGTGGTCCCACTGCTCAAACCGGGGAAACCAGCAACCAAAGGAGATTCGTATCGACCGATAGCACTCCTTTCCCCTGTAGCGAAGACACTAGAGGCCTTGCTGCTCCCGTATTTTACGAACCACCTGAGCCCAGCGAAGCATCAGCATGGTTTCCGTAAAGCGCACAGTACAACAACAGCACTTAACGCCATAAACACTCAGATAACTCGTGGCCTTAACCGTAACCGTCCCTGTGAGAGAAAGATTCAAGTAGCGTTGGACCTGTCAAAGGCCTTTGACACCGTCAGCCATTCCACGCTACTAGAAGATATTGAGTCTTCCTCACTCCCACAGAGGCTCAAACGGTGGTCGGCAAATTATCTGAGTGGTCGACACTCGTCGGTAATGTTCAGAGGCAAATCGAGCAAACTCAGGATAATAAAACAGGGGGTTCCACAGGGTGGTGTCCTTTCCCCGCTACTGTTTAACTTTTATATTTCAAAGCTCCCTCAACCACCAGAGGGAGTCTCGATTGTCTCTTATGCCGACGATTGCTCGATCATGCCGACTGGGAATGGAATTGATGACCTGTGTTCGAAAGTAAACGGGTATCTCTCCAAGCTTTCTCGCTTCTTCACTGCAAAGTGCCTAGCCCTAGCCCTCTCTCCTACGAAATCCTCTACAACCCTGTTCACCACCTGGACGAAGGAGGCCAGGCTACCGCTGGGAATTCACGTCGATGACACACCAATTCCGACGGTGAATAATCCCAAAATACTCGGAGTAAAATTCGACAGTCTGCTCTCCTTCTCTGCGCACGCAACCGCTATTGTCAATAAAGTACAGAGCCGCAACAAGGTCCTCAAATCGCTAGCAGGCAGTACTTGGGGCAAAGACAAAGAAACGTTGCTGGCAACATACAAGGCAATAAATTACGCAGCACCAGTGTAGTCGCCGGGGACTAGTAGGACGCAGTGGATGAAGTTACAGACAACACAGAACACCGCACTTAGGACAGCGACTGCATGCCTCCTGATGTCGCCAGAACACCACCTGCACGACGAGGCGAAAATGCTCCCAGTTAAGGAGCATAACACAATGCTCTGCAAGCAGTTTCTGGTTGGGAGTCACAGACGTGGCCACCCAAATAGACAGCTGCTTGCAGACGAGCCCTCGCCCAGGCACGTCAGGAGGCATCTCAACTAACTAACGGACGAAGTCCAGAGGTTCATTAAGCAGCCTCTGGACCCGTCAGCATATCGACAGGCCCTGAACGGCTTTCACAGGGAGTCAGTCTCGAATTATGTAGACTCCAGACCTGTGAATGCCGTTCTAGGCAAAAAACCACCGGACATAGACGAGACGGAGCTTCATATGCCTCGGGAGACAGAACCACAATAGCCCAACTTCGCTCTGGCTACTGCAGCAGGTTAAACTCATACCTGAGCAGATTAAACGCAGATGTCTCAAATGAGTGTCCGGCATGCGGAGGAACCCCGCACGACTCGAAACATCTCTTCGTATGCCCGGAAAACCCTACAACCCTGACGCCTTTGTCCCTGTGGACTGACCCTATCGAGGCTGCACGCTTCTTAGGGCTACCGTTAGTGGAACTTGACGACAACGACTAATATGGTAGACAGACGGAGAAAATTAATTTGAATTAATAAGCATAAATTCAAATTAAAATTTTACCCTTATAGACGGCAGTAATACGAATAAACCAGCCGCAAGGTCGTAGGTTCGAGTCCCATGGCCAGTATACTTTTTTTTATTTCTTTTTCATTCTTTTTTTTATAAGTTCTATATTTTTTTACGATACTTTCAGTTAGTTGTTGAATTTTTAACAAAATTCATTTCTAAAAATTAAAATTAACTAATAGTAAAATAAGAAATGTGATATAAAATAATGCAAATGAAAATAAAATAAAGTAAAATTAAATATATAGATAAAATAAAATATAAAAATATAAAATAAATAATAAAAACAAAAAATGTTTCGAATCGCTCCAACCGAGTATCGAACCTAGCAGCTACAGACTTGTAGCTCGCAACTCTCACCACTCGGCTAGCGCGCACGCGAACTCGACTGCTTCGTTTGCTTACTTGTACAAAAGACAACAACTGGCCGTTTTTACCAGTGTTGTCATCGAAAATTCCCCGGATCCGAGTTAATTCCCAAAAATTTCGTGCATTTGTTCGGCTGCTTATGCTCATTTTAAAGAGGAAAATGCATGAGTTAAAGCAAATTAAGGCTGGTTGTGCAAATAATCGAGCCCGTTTGTCTACCGTANAGCTACAGACTGTACAGAACACCGCACTCAAGACAGCGACAGGATGCCTCCTGATTTCGCCCGAACATCACCTCCACAACGAGGTACAAATGCTCCCCATAAAGGAGCACAACATAATGCTCTGCAAGCAGTTCCTGATCGGGAGCCACAGAAGTGGCCACCCGAACAGACAGCTGTTTGCAGAGGATCCCTCGCCTAGGCACGTCAGGAGGCATCTATATGAACTGACGGACGAAGTCCAGAGGTTCGTCAAGCAGCCTCTGGACCCGTCAGCTTACCGACTGGCCCTGAACGGCATTCACAGGGAGTCAGTCTCGAGTTACATATGTAGATTGTAGACCTGTGAATGCCGTTCTAGGCATACCACCACCGGACATAGACGAGACGGAGCTTCATCTGCCTCGGGAGACACGAACAACAATAGCCCAACTTCGCTCTGGCTACTG
>NW_016166524.1:0-194 GCF_001687245.7 Rhagoletis zephyria | reverse complement strand
ACCACCACCGGACATAGACGAGACGGAGCTTCATCTGCCTCGGGAGACACGAACAACAATAGCCCAACTTCGCTCTGGCTACTGCAGCAGGTTAAACTCATACCTGAGTAGATTGAACGAGGATGTGCCAAATGCATCAGCATGTTTTCCGTAAAGCGCACAGTACAACAACAGCACTTAACGCCATAAACACT
>NW_016166523.1:0-24013 GCF_001687245.7 Rhagoletis zephyria | reverse complement strand
CGTCCTTCTCCTGTTGCTTTTTGTTTAGTTTCTCGCTGCTTGCCGTTAACATTTGTTAGTTTTGTCGCTTTTTTGTGCCGCATCTTGCCTCTCTGGTAACTAATATAACAACAGCTGTGTTAGTTTTTTTTGTGTTTTGTGTAGTAATTTTATGTTGTCATTATTGTTTGCCTCTGTGGTTTCCTTATTATTATTATTTTGCCATGTCATGTTTGCTATTATTTCGGTTTTCACTTTGTCGTTGCGTTTAGTTTTTCAAATAAAATTCCTATCAAATTGCTAAATTGATGAATTTGCTGGATTTTGTTTAAATAATGCAGCTGTTTTATGATTTAGTCACTTTTGTATGCATTATATGCTATTTGTGATGGCGATTATTGATTACCCAAGTACATATTTCGACAACAAAAATGGAAAAATAACACTGTTTGGACGCTAAAGTGAAAAAAAAACACCGAGATACGTAAACTTAATTTTGGGTAGTTGATTACGAATCTGTTTGTCGTTTTTATAGATCAGGTCAATTTTCCAAGATATTTTTATTTTGAGTTTGCACTTGGCGTTTTTGAATCGGATGCTGAGATAGGGCGTTCTTTAACCAAATTCGGAGATAGGGCGTTTTTGGAAAGTTTTTTTCGGGATAGAGCCTTTTCTAACTGGCTGCCGAGGTAGGTCGATCTTCCACTAAGCCATCGATGTGTGACTATGGATATGTACGTTATGGCGTATGAGTAACATTTTTCCTTGTTCCTATTTCATAAAAATTGTATTGCATATTTTCATTTGACCATTCGAAAGATGTTTAATTATGCATCGATTTTCATGGTTATTAGCTTGATTTTTCACCTAAAGATCAGGATTTAATATAAAAAAAACACACAAACGGTATTTTTTTAATCGTTAAAGTTTGAGTTTTTTTTATAAAAATTAATATAACTCTTGAAAAAGGCCTGATCTTGAATACAGATGCATAATCTACTACCCAAAATTAAGTTTACTTGTTTCGGCATTTTATCGTGTCAAAACTTAAAATTTTCTCTACGGTATAATCAAGTGGAACATTTGGACTTATGATTTTATGCTACCTTCAAAAGGCACCAATCGTGAAAAGTATTCTCATGGCGAAATGAAATCGTGGACTTTTTGCACCATTTTTTGATTATCTCTCCGTTAGTTTCTTAATTTGCGGCAATCGATAAGCAATTAACCAATTGAATGGTTTTTATTGTCATCTCTACTTCTAGCAATTGTATTATTATATACATTTACAGTCAGCGTCAAAATATGAATACCCTAACGTTTTGACGATTTTATTTAGTTGTATTTTCCATGGTGACAGGTAAAAAGATTAACGGAAATAACGTCAATTGACACAATTTTGCATAATGGTGCGAAATAAAGTCTGTTGACGTTATTACCTTTTTAAAGGTGAAATAAAGTCACCAAAAACTTGGAAATAAAGTAAATAATGGTATTTTTTAATTCAAATGGAAATAGCGTCAACAATAATTAAAGTATATGTTCACCCAAGGAAAGTGTCCGCCCAATGTAGGTGTCCGTTAGGAGAGGTTAGACTACGCTTGTAAATTAATTGAGCTTAAGTTGAGGAACTTCACCTTTTAATTAACATAAAAGGAAACAGAAATAATAATGTATTGCGCTATAAAATAAATTTAAGTGTTTAGCAATTTGGGTCAATTAATCCGTAGCTGCATGGAAGCTTTTGAGCCAAGCAAATATTAAAGCGCAGTTAGTCAACGACGCAGCGTAAACGTAGGTTGACGTACGTAGCAGCATATAAAATTTACTGTTGATAGAGAGAGAGAGAAGCAACGGCAACGTCACCGCCATGCGGTGGCGAGTTTTCGTTAACACGCGAATCCAATAAGGTAGATCGTGTCTGCGTCAACCTACGTCTACGTTACGTCGTTGACTGTTTGCGCTTTTACTCATACGCCCTGTCGACAATACATACACACATACAATATACTCTCTCAAGAATTTCTCTAGAATTTTGAACATTTATTTATTGGATATTGTAAGCGTATCTTTTATATAATATCTAAACGAAATTAAATTCAAAAATCGCAAAACAACAAAAACAAAAAAATTTATGATACTTATTCTGCAAAAAAAAAAAACAGATTAGTGTAGATTTTCCTATAAGTCATATTTAATTTAGCACAATTTACTTTAAGCACACAGGCTAGATGCAAACTTAAACATTTAAACATTCATTCATTCACATAAGCTATTATAAATTCCGTAAAGTCATACACTAGACATATAAAGCATCCCTGCAGGGAGTGACGTTAGCTTATACCTAACTTTAGTCTGTTTACGCGAACACTAGTGCTAACTATTAACTGTGTATTTTGTTCGAAAAAAGCTAACTACTTTTGTGGGGCGATGGCCGCAAAAAAGTCAGACCTGGATACCTCTGCATTACATGTCAACTAACTTGTAACTAACTACTTTTGGACATAAAATATCAATAAGAAAAACAAAATATTTTTTTGTTTTTTTACTTTTTTATTTACTTTATTTTATTACATTTCATATTTGTTTACATATTCTGCTCTGGGTGGCCCCATATTCGAACACCGTCAGACATAACTTCAAAATGATAGTATAAAATTTCGATCTTCCTTTTATTTGTCCTGAATATGAAAAAGAATCTGCGAAGTTCAGAAAAAAAGTGTATTGAAAGTAATTTTTGTATGAGGATATTTAATAGAAACTTGTAAAGAAAACCAACTCCCGATTGCGTCTGCATGACTCCTGCACGACTTTACAATTCACTTTAAGTTGGTTTTGTCATAGCTAATTAAAAGTGAGGTATTAATCGAAATCTCGCCAAAAAGCTAACTATAAGTTGGTTAGTTTTAACAATTGATAATTTTTCACTGCAGGGATGCGTAAGCAAGTCACACTTATTTGCACAATTTGGTGGCATTGTTGGTTAATAAGTAAATATTTATACGTGTATGCTTACTGGTAAGTAGCGTAAACATATTACATTTTAATTAAATATTAAAGCTGCTTAAATGCGATATTGAAATTTGCATTGGAATATATGTATGTATATCTAAATATGTACATAAATATGTTTTTGTTTGTCTTGAAAACCTGTTGGAATCAGTATTTGTATATTTGTATGCTAAATATGTGTAACATGTAATTATAAAATCAGTAGATGTGCCTTTTCCAGAGCTGTGCGACTATTCGATTATTTGAATGAGTTGGGTAATTGGTTGTTTCGTTAATCAATTACTCGAGTATTCAAGATGCTGATTACTTAAGACGATTTTTAATCGAGTTCTCTAAATATGATTGCTTAAAAATTATGAATTTGCTTGTTAAGCGTTTTTAAATATGTACAATGTTTTCCGAGCTAAAATCTGTGTGTTATTTTTTCATCGAAATATGCTTCACGCTTCATATAAATAGAACCATAAAAATCAAAGTTTCCAAATTTATATAAAATTAAGGAAAGTTAAAAGAATTTATAATAATGTGAAAAATTTAAGTAGCTAAAAATTCGCCTTGATTTTTAATAATTTTTCCGGCTGACGGTTGTACGTATTTTTCTCCATACAAGGTATGTTCGACTTTTATTATTTTTTTTTTTGGATTGTATGCCGGAAAATTCAACAAATTTTCATCTGAATTTCAAACTTTTTAATCCGATTCTTTAGAACATTTTTGGGTATGTAATTGTAGCCCTTTAAATTTTAGTCTGATGAAGTGCAAGTTTGAAGCGGCTAAAGAATTGAGTTGATGTAAATATTTTTTTTTTTTGGTCACGTTTTTGGCGGTTTCCTTATTATATTTGAAAAGAAATTCATGCTTACATGGAAAAAAGCGCTGAAATCCGCCAGGAAAGAAATATTCAAAATCACTGTACAAGTATAACCCGGAGTTCGTTTATTTTGTTGAAAAACTGTCTAAAAAAATACTGTACTGTAATACTGTACTGTAAGACATAATTTTTTTTTTAAATGGCGATAATGCGAAATGGCATTCTTTCTTTTTTCTTTTTTGCTGAAAAAATACGACCGCTACATATGCATGAAGAAAATTTTCGATTGGCTTTTTTTTTAAAGCTTTTCCTTTTGTATGTGGCCAGTGTGCCGTATTCGCCTCCATGAATTTTCACAATAAACCTGTAAGCATTGTTTGCAGTTTAAGGCCAATATATCTTTAATGAGTATTGGAATTTCAGCTAAATATTTACCAGAACTATTAACAAACATTTTATACAATAAACTTAGCCTGCAAAAACAAGTCAAATGTAATAGTCGTAAACCATATTGCAAATATTATTGAAGCACAATTTATGCAGCGGGTAACTTGTGATTACATACTCATATATACATATGAATATAAATACAAACGTAAGTAAACGCAGGAGATATTTATGTTCGAACAGTCATGAATACATGCTCACAAATAAACGTTCTTTATGCACTTACTTAGTTAAATGCACAATTATTGACTATCAATCCTATCTGCATTTGCTTGTTATTAATATTCTGTTGTATGTTGCCCCCTCACCGCCTGCTCTTATAAAATACAAATGGCATACAAATATAAGTGTATATGTACATATGTGTAAATGTATACATGCGCTATGCATATTCTGGCTGGATTATGGTTGAGACAAAATTCCTTTATTAATTATTTCGCATATTATTTACTGGTCAATAATAAATTGTGACTGATTAAACAAATTTGCATATAATTACATTTAAATGTGCCATAAAATAACCAAATAACCAGAAAATACTGCAACTTCAGAGAATCAATGAAATTTAATTGCGTCGATTGCGTTGATTAAGCGGGGAATTTGAGTGTGTGTGTGTGGAAAGAACAGGCGGAAAGCGACAGGCCGATGTCGCAAGTGCTGCAAGCTTGCCGCTTAATTAAACTTAAAATCTGCATGCGAGTGGATTTATTGTGAATGCTTGTAGTACAAAAATAATAAACGATGTTTTTGCATCAATACATATACAGGAAACCTACAATATGTATAATCAGCTTAAAGGTCAATTCTCGTTTGTGCGCCTTAGGCGCATTTTTGCTGTTTTTATTGCTTTTTAATTGATTAGTTGTGAATATTTCCACTTAAATGTACTCGTTTTGATAATATGCTACTGATTTGATATGCTTTTTGTGCAATAAATAAATTACAAGTTTTTAGAGCATAATTCATTGCTTGGCCGAGCATGTCCTACTAGTCTACATCTTGGCTTTTATAAAACAAATGGAGTGACGTAAGTTTCTATGCTGCACAATGAGAAGTTTGCATTGTGAATGAAAAAATTAAACTTTAATATGGAAAATTTTACTCATACTTAATGTGACCAACCGTACTTATTTCGGAAGTACAGTACTTCTTTTTTCGCTCTTGTACTTCGTACTTCGAAGTACAGTCAAATGTAGTTCTTTGCAATATTTTGTACTTCAGGAGAGAGATTTTGTAACCAATTAGCGACAACTTTCGGATAGCTGTCGCACATTTTGACGTATGATATAAATGTTTTGGAGTCAAAAAGTGCGATAGCGATTCAAAAATTGTCGCTAACTGGTTTCAGAATCTCTCCCCAGGTCCCAGATCGGAGAAGTTCTTCTGGACGATCGTCACGTGGCCTGGACGTTAAATTCGTTCAAACCATTAAAGTCGTCGGGACCGATGGCATCATACCTGTGCAGCTGCAAAGGCCTCTGAAGGTGTCGTGCAATTAGTTGGATCCGTGTGAGAACCGGATACATCCCCAAGACTTGGAAGGTTGTCAGTGTTGCGTTCATCCCCTAGGTAGTTTAGGCCAATCAGTCTCTCTTCTTTTTGGATAAAAATGCTAGAGAGATTGATAGACCTACACATAAGAAACGCGATTCCTCGTGACTGGCTTTCAAGAGCTTTTTGCAAGAAAACGTCGGTGCATACCGTTCTGCACACATTGGTAGAGGAACCCTTCACGCATAAGAGGAGGCCTTCAACAATACGGGCCTGTTCGAAGCACGTAATAAAAGCGGCATTACTGCCGTACTGATGAAAAATGGCAACATTGTTGCAACTGCCCAACTGATAATACATTGCTAGAAATTCACACAGAACGCGATACTTTAATAATTCGCGCAACACTGCGGTTGTGATTGCCACTCGAACAAGCCCTACCACTCCAGAGGCAATAGTTAAGTGGAGGTTGAAACCAACCGAATAAGGCTTATCTACAGCTTACTTCGTGACAGAATAGTCGCCGGGAAGTGGGATAGCGCCGGCACTCAGTGCAGAGTCATTAGGAGCACTCCACAAGGTGGTGTTCTCTCTCCCCTACTCTGGAGTGCGGTTATAAACGACCTTCTAGAGAAACTGGAAAAAGTGGGCTGTCGGGTGATCGCCTATGTAGATGATGTGAAACTTTTGGTTAAGGAACGATTTATATACACCATTTTTGATCTGACTCAAGGTTACCTGAACCAGGTAACTAAGGGCGATCAACGGCGGCTGTCGTGGAAGCCTAATATTGGGGAAAGGGTAAGAAAGTTTTCGGTTGCCTTGTACTGCTGCATCGGTAAAATGTGAGGTCTCTCGTCCAAATTAATTCATTAGCTCTAGGAAACCGGATTTAAGCCTATATTGTTTCGAGGAGCCCTTATCCTGTGTAACTCACTCGAGAAGGCTACACTTATAAAATAGGAATTAACTGAACATTAGGAGCCACACCTACACCGGCGCTTACCATATGCGCCGCCTATTAGGCTAAGGGAAACCGGGTCCGTTTGTGACATAAAAAAGAAAGAGAAGACGTTTCCCTGCTGCAGCAACTATTTGAATAGGGCACTTTAAAATACATGCCCTCTCAAGGGCTAGTGATGTGGGTTCTGATAGACCATTGTGCGATTGGTATTCATGCGGTGAGACTAGGAATTTCTTCTTCCTTTTTTATCCTTTTAGCTCGCTAAGCTAAGATTTGGCTCGCACTTCTGAACAAACACTGAGCTCCCAGGGATCGAAATTAGCTGCACTCGAAATTTCGTGATCAGCTCGCGTCGTTAACTTAACCCAACCTAACTTGTACTTCTTTGAGCTATGAAATAGTTGGTCACATTACTCATACTCCATGGAGTATGTTTGATCTAGGCCAGGTACATGGCGTATGAGTAACATTTTTTCCCGCTAATCTACACATATGTATAATGAAATTGTGACAGGCCGATGTCTGTACATTATAGATATTAAGGAAAAATTAATATGCTCGGGGAGTCCTTTTTAGAACAAAGAACCCAAATCAAATATTTTTAGTCTTTTGTCTGCCTGTCTGTCTGTCTGTCTTTCAGTATGTTTGTACACAAATCACTCGAAAACAAATATATGAAATTTAATGCAGTTTTCACCGATGTATTGCTAGAGGTCTAACCTATAATATAGAAAGAAAACAATTAGAGAGTTGCCACCTGTTTGAAAATTGCAGTTTAAGTAAGTTGATAAGATGAAGTAAATATTGCAATGCGGCTGTCAAAAGAAAGTGGTTTAAGAAGACCTACAGCCAAAAGAAATTTTGTGGAGGTTGCCACGTGTTTGGAAATTAATTTAATGATTAGGATAAATAAGATATTGCAATATGGGTATCAAACTGAAGCGGTTTAGGAAAATTTACTTCCGAAAATATTTTTAGGAAAGATGCCAAATTTAAAAAAAATTTTATTTAATTAAATTAATAAAATAAATGAAATATTACAATATTACACAAAAAAACCCTTTTTTAGGCGCAGTGAAGCATGCCGAGTATTGGATAGTATTTAATATAAAAAAAATATTACGCATTTTCCTTTGCCCCCTAACCCCTTTTTTCAGAACAGAGTTTGAAACAAATGAAAAAAATTGCAAAAAACCTGTTATTTGAAATTTTTTCTCTCTTAAAAGTTTATTTTTTTTAATAAAAATATTTTGGGAAAATAACCTGATCTAGAAAAACTGAATACCGATTCGTAATAGAAGGCGCAAGTTAAATTTACGTGTTTCGGATTTTTTTGTGTCATTTCGAGACTTGAGACTTCTCCTACATTGTATTTGCTTGCCAATTTGCTCAGAAAGTGTGCAACAAAGTCATTCAATTAAAATCCGTCAATTTTGTTGCTCCAATATGACTTGAAAAAAACCAAAGGATCATGCAAATTTAAAGACAAAAGTGGCAACTAGCTGACTTGCAAAGAGCTACATGAGCATGCAACTATCTAATAATTTACAATTTTTCTGCACAATCAACAAACTGAAAGCGAAAATCTGATGCTTGGCACATTGATGAGGCAAGAAATTGGGAGCACAAGGCAAGTGTGTGCTGAAGTACAATAAAGCAATTTATAAAAAAACTGCATAACAAAAAGAGGAAAATAAATATTCAATATCGGTGTACTTATGTGTATACATACAGGTTATATATGAATATACATATCTGCTGAAATTTATCGAAGATTTTAAGTGCATTTTGGTTACAATGATGAAAAATAACAACAAACACAAATGCAATAACAAAAATGCCAAAAACACGTACGCAGTACAGCGAAAAAGTCAAAAAAGTTAGTTTGAAAGAAAGAGTAATAGCAAAGCGGCACAAAGTGATGGCGGCAAGCAGTGGAAGAAGAAAGCAGCCGGAAATAATAATCAACTACAAACACTCACTTACTTGGCAAAGGCGGGCTGCAATATTTGTATGTGCGTTGACTCACTAAGCTAGTGACTTCGTAGTAACGTTGATGAATGCGGCAATGAGTGAGTGTATTTGTATGTATGTATGTATATCTGCTTGTAAATATGTTGCTTGTATTCTTAAGAGTAAGGAAGCTGCACACGTAGTCAGTTTCATTAGGGTTTCGACTACTTCATTTGTTGTGGGTAAGAAGTCGCTGGCAATATTTAAACGAATGCGACTGCATGCACATACCTATGTACATACGTATGTAGTACCCGTAATGCGTGTACGTGTAAGCTTAGTGCTGGAACCGCCTTACAGTCTACAATTTGCGAGTGTCGATGGACAAAAATATGGAAAAATATGGGTTCGAATGCTGAGATAATGGCCTATGAGGGAAAGATAGTGCCATTATATAATAATTACATTGAAAATGCCCTTTGTCAAAAATTTCATTAAAAAATAAACTTTCGAAAAATATCAGTACTTTGCTGACTAGCTCCAATAAATAAATTTTAGTTTTATGGACTTTTCTTGTAGATTTCCAACCGAGGAATTCAAATTTGTTGTCAAAAGTGGACTAAAAAATCTTTTAGATGCTCATTTTATTGCATATAAATTTTCAACTTTTTAATCAGATTTTTCAGTTTTTTTTTGAGTATGCAGTTTTATAGCGCATTAAATTTTAGTGCGAGTTTTAGTTACTAATAATTTTTTCCGTACAAATTATATTCGAATTTTTTTTTATATGGACAAAATGATTAGTATAGCGAGAAATATGCGATTCATTAGCAACCTAATGTGCACTTTTTGTTACTACAATTTAATGTCCTACGAAACTCATACTCAAAAAAATGTTGAAAAATCTTATTAAAAATTTGCAAAGTTAGTTGCAACTTTGCAGTTTAAAAAATGAGCTTGTAAAAGATTTTTTAGTGATCGTTTGATAACAAATCTGAATTTCACGGTCGAAAATCTACAAGAAAAGTCCATAAAACCAAAAACCAAAATTTGTGTGTTAATTTTTCAATGAAATTTTTTGGGGGTTCCACTTAATGATTATATAATGGCACTATATTTACCTCATAGGCCATTATCTCAGCTTTCAAATAAATATTTTTTCATATTTTTACTTTATTCCAATCGAGATATTTACGATTTTGCCCATCGACACTTCCGAATCGTACACTGTGCGCCTGCCGACGGACAACTTGACGGTAGTACCGAGGGGAATCGGTACTCGATGGTTGCAGGTTTAGTGGGTTAAAGTCTCACACTGACAAAGTAAGGAGGCTTTCGATGACATACTTATATTTGGTTTGCTATACCAGTAAATATACATACATACATATACGCACAACTTGCCATTGTTTAGCACAACTGCCGGAAGTTGTAGTGTTGTTGCTGCCATTGTATACGTTTTCGCAAATTTTTTGCCTTGCAACCCAAAGATGTTTTCGTATGTTTTTTTCTTTATTTTGCTGTTGCTTTTGCCGCTGATGAATTTTCAACATCACGTACGAAATGCGAGCAACAAACGTGTTTCCATTGCCAAAGCATGTCGCTAGCGGAAGAAAATATTCGCGGAGAGTAAGACGGTATTCACGAGTACAAGAAGGGGTGGGGAGTAAATGCTGTGGCTATAGGAGTAACTGTGATATATGTAGATATACAGTTACATACATATATGTGTGTGGACATGCTCACAATTATACCTTGGCTTTTGGCGATAACGCAAATATACACAGAAATATATCTACATACATGCACACAAATAAACGCAAAAGTGAACAAGTGTGCGCATGATAAAGTACCTTAGCCATGTTTTGTTAAGTTGTTAGAACTAACCAGCAAAAACTATGGGCGATAGTAAAAAAGAAAAAAACAATAACAAAGCAAAATGATCTTGAAGATGAAGTAAGAGAGAAATTAAACAAAAACGATGTCCAATTGAGTATACTTACTAGGAAAAAGAGCAGAGCTTTGTAGAAAAGTAGACAAAGGTGCGAATGTAGCAGAAATTGTCATAGTCGTTATCAAACATACATATGTATATATTTATGTTTGTACTATACATACATACCGTACTGTACGCGTTGGCGTATACGTAACCAAGCAGGAAACGCTAATCAACAGACGCACTTCAAATAACAAAATAATTGCAAGGCTAGCTTCTGTGGGGGTGAATAATTTAAACTAGTAAACTAGTACAAAAACCATTCGCCAAATGCTAAAAATAACAACAATAATAGCCTGGAATGGTGTGTGTAAGAAATAGGAAAAATGCCAGACTATTGATCATTTTTCGGTTAACTCATGAGTGTTTTATTGTAATTAATCAAAGCGAATGCATAAAATTACATCCATACACATTAGGGTAGAGTAATTTATATTCAAAAAAAGTGCATGGCATATTCGAATTCTTAGCAAAAATTACGTTTGATCCTCCCAATTTTTAAAACAAAAATCAGTGTATGTTTAATATTTTTTTCTGAGCGAAATTATTTATTCATTTTCAAAATTTTGTGTTTTTTTCACACAATAAATGTTTTTTTTTTTTTTTTTAATTAGGAGGGTGAAACATCATTTTTGGGTATATACATAGTTTGTTTGCCATTTTGCTTATAATTTATCGAAGAATTTGAATTTGCTATACACTTTATTCGAACATTTTGCACCGAACAAATTAATTCGCACTAATATACATACATTTATAAGTTATGAACAATTAAATATATTCATTTTTCTGTGCAATTCTATGCTTAGTATTGCTCATCAAAATGCAATACAAGTTCTCTTTCTATATACATATGTATACACTCGCAGTCATTTGAATAGCACACCCTTTTAATGCTCAGTGCAATTTTATATAATAGTTTAGCATATTCTACATACGTCCAAATCCGATTTTATAATTTTATACAAATTTAAAAACACATGTCAACAATGGGGTGTGTTATTTTATTGACCTGCAGTGCATAAGTTAAAAATATTTTCAGAAAATTTTCGGGAAGCAGTTTTGTAGCCCACAGAATTTTAGCATAATAATATGCAAGTTTTAAGTGGCTGCAAAATACCTTTAATTTTAGACATTTTTTTGTTTCTTGACCTTCTATTTAAAAGTCCCTTTTATTCAAAAATTTCAAACTCCCGCGGAGAAGATCCTCTGCTTTTGATGACGATCCCTGCAAACGTTTTGAAACGAAGATTTTTAGACATGTGACCTGGAATGTCTGGATCCTTAATGGAGAAGAAAATGATGGTCAAGTGTGAATGAGTCTGCCAACTAATTCGGGGCTCGATATACACAATATACTTACTACAAGAGGTAGATCGACAAGCACAAGCACCGCTACATAAGGTACTAAATAGGTGTTGAACATTAAAATGGTACAACCAACATTAACAACATAAAATGGTATGGAATATTTTGTGACACTTTGCTTTAAAAAACTAAGCAATATTAAACTAAAATTGAACATTATTATTAGCAACACTTTCGCTCAATTTTAATTAGGCAACATACACCAGCCATCAAGTAAGTTGAGTATCCAAATTGTAATATTAACTGAGACTGAGCCAAAATACAATATCACATCACTTTAGAATAATTTTTAATTGGAAATATGTTGAAAATATTCAAGGAGAGTTTTAATTACAGAAATTAGAGGAGTATAGCAAATAATAAAAAACTTTTACTGCAGCGACGTATGTACATATGTATGTGTTTACGTAGGACGCACATAAGTGCCATTTTACCGGCAAATAGCAGAATTTCCACAAACCCAGCTGCATGATATGATACCCACATTAATGTGTGGATGTTGCATGGTATATACATTTTACTGTCCTAGGCAAAAGCAATAAAGAGGCTTTTTTTTATGTCTTCCACGCCAGATAAGGTAATCGTTTTTTTGTCTTCTTCTTCAGTTTGCCTTAGACGTAGAAAGTTTACACCGGGTAATTATAAGCTTGGTAAGTTTAATCTGGTTGAAATTAAGCCACCCATATATTGGTGGGTTTCTGGACTGTTGGAGTTCGATCCTTATGAGCTCAACCAAACAGCCCTTAGGGTGTCAATGCTTACTTCCAATTTAAATTCCGATTTCAACTCTACTTTTGAGATAACTTCTACCTTTTCGAATTGAGAGGTCCCAAAACATTTCAATCACGATTTTTGACTACGAAAAACATGAGCACGGAAGAAAATTTCTTGATTTCTGCTCCTACACGCCGGTAGTTCTCATTTTGTATCATAGGCCGGTAGTAGATTGTGACCTATTAACATACCGCAGACAATTATACAGTCTTTCCGCGAGGGTGAGAGTTTTAACATGAGCTACATATCGCACACCATCTTCAAAAGTGACACAACTCAAAATAACACGTTCGTCATAATATGCGAACAACTATTTCGTAGCACATGCTAATCATATGGGTAAGGCAGACTTTACCTTAAGTTTTTTCAATAAATTAAACAAGATAAACAAAGGCTCTGTGTACATTTTTTGTGCTTAATTTAAAATATGCCAAATTTTGAATTATGTCACTTTTGAAGATCGTGTGCTGTATGTCCATTTGGATTATTAGATAGAAAAAGCTTCTAGCTGCCTAGTTCGTTCTTTTTTGCTTTGTTGCCACTTACTCAAAAACTGGATCTAGGCTTGCGGATTTCTGGTTTTTATAGCTTCCGTAAGTGTTTGTACAGAATTCGTTGTCGGCTAATTTGACGAATTGAAAATATTCTATTTCTCTAATTTAAGCTATGTACGCCAAATATTTAGGACACTTTCCCATCGAATATATTTCCCCACTGCTCCCAGCCTGTGAGTCCGGGATTTGTTTGCATCTTTTTCTTATTCTTAGGCGAGGGCTTAATATCGGTTACTGTTACGATTCGCAAAAACCGAGTCAATCATACTAATACCTATCGCTGGGAACCTCCTGTCAATAGCGTAAATATTATCATCCCTAACCAGCTGAAGCAGACAAAGAGAAAAATAAGAGAAAAATAACCAGAGTCTATACATGTAGTCTATCTGGGGACCCCCTGTATACATCGCTACGTGTATAGGTATGTGGCTATCTTGATACAGCGGCGTTGCATCAGCGATGCTCATTGCTCGGTAAGCACCCTCATGGAGAATAGAGCAAAGAGTATTTCTACCAAAGCAGATAGTCATAAGGTAGTTGCTATCCTAACCTACTCTTGTGCATTCAAATAGTAAGCCTACAGTGAAGTTCATATTAAAAAAAACTTATGTGCGCCTGGGCCGTTACATATCTATTTTGTCTCATAACCAATAAACATACAATGAACATACATACGTACATCTGCTTTTGCTTAAGGTTATATTTTTTGTCTTTTTTCTATCCAGGTCCCTACCTCTACCCCTGTTCGTTCTAATTACATTTATGTTATTCTGATCTCCTTTATCTTCAATTTTGTCTCTATACTCTATCGATAACAAAATCGATAGTAACATCCAACAAAATATCGATAACAAAACCGGCAAAATCGACGACATATTCGATAAAAATTTCGATAGCAAAATCGATTAGAAAATTGATAAAAATATTGATAACAAAATCAATGAAAATATCGGTAGCAAAAATGATAAAGAAAAGATGGATTAAAAACCAATAAATTTATCGATTAAAATGTTAAATAATCGATAACAAAATCGATAATTAATCGATAGCAAAATCGATAACAATGTAGATAACAAATTCGATAAAAAATTTTGTTAACAAAATCTACAACAATATCGATAACAAAACCAATAACAATATCGATAGAAAACTCGCCAAAAATATCGATAACAAAATCGATAAAAATTGCGATTATTATATCGGTAAGTTCCAAAGATAATGAACTTAAATCGATAACAATATCGATGTCGATAACAAAACCGATAAAAATAACGATTATTATATCGATAATTCTCGAGAATACCGAAAACCTCTAAAGTCCCAAAATAGTTCTCTTTTCTCTATAATTACCTTTATTTTAGTCTTTATTCATCTTTATTTTTATGGATATCCTCATCCTCACCTTTTTCTTTATATTAATCTTTGATTTTACTTTTATATTTATCATTTTCTTCATCTTCAAATTGCTCTCGATATTTGCCCTTATATAAGTAAAGTGTTTAAATTTACCTTAGTCTTCATTTTTGCCTTTATCTTTACTCATCTTTGTTTTTATTTTTATTTTTACCTTTGTTTTTATCCTTCTCTTTATCTATCCACGTACTCACCTTTACTTTCATTCTTGTATTGGTCCTTTTTTATTCTTTAACTTTTTATTTGCAAGTTTTTGTTAAATTAATACCATGTGCATACACTCAAGAAGCACTTGTTTCAGCCCCAACCAATTCCGTTGCATCATTCCCGTTACACCGCTTTCCTTGCACTATTTCCGTTGCAACATTTCTGTGTGCAATTTCCGTTGAAATTATCGAATTTACTCCCAACCAACCAATCGCCGCTTAAGAAGTTTCACTTCAAAAAGCCCTACCTTCCAGCTAGTTTATGTTTTGGTCATGACTGATTTAAAAGTACTCTTCAAGTTGCCTACTGGGATATCTTACGTGCACATGCATATGTATGTGTAAATTTAGTATTTAAAAAATCTTTATGCTCACTAAACACTCATCATAATTTATTGCACGCACTCATATTGTTATATAGTAAATACATATGTACATACAAACATGGTTATAACTAACATGTTGCCAACGAATGAACCAACCTGTTATGAATACAAGTTTTCTACTTTGATTCATACTGCACACAATGTGTGTCGTTATGCTCAAGCTCGTCAAGCTAAACTGCCAACTCATAAACTATAACTTTATCACAATTAAATGATTTTTAGGAAGATGCAGAAAGTGTTATCCCTGCTGTTTAATGATTGTCTAAGTGTGTCTGCCCCGCTGGTTTGTCGGTCGTGCGGTTAACCAGGCAACACATGGAAAGCTCATGCAGCTACATACTTACTTGTTTGCATGTATTCATGTACATATGCTCCTCTGTACACTGTACATACATATGTAGATATATACTTATACATATGTTGACGCTTTTATTGCAGTCATTCCCTAACGATGAGTGGGTGGGCGTTTGAAAGCAACAGCCATGCAGGTAATTACTACTTCCTATTATTTTGCAATGCTGCTAATTTTTCTCAAAGCAAGTGTATGAGTGTGTGTGTGAATTGAATGTTTTGCTCTTGTAGTGCAAACTTGCTGTGCTCATCGCCCGGAAAACACCCACCTGCACTGAGNCGTGTTATCCCTGCTGTTTAATGATTGTCTGAGTGTGTCTGCCCCGCTGGTTTGTCGGTCGTGCGGTTTCCCTGGCAACACATGGAAAGCTCATGCAGCTACATACTTACTTGTTTGCATGTATTCATGTACATATACTCCTCTGTACATTGTACATACATATGTAGATATATACTTATACATATGTTGGCGCTTTTATTGCAGTCATTCCCTAACGATGAGTGGGTGGGCGTTTGAAAGCAACAGCCATGCAGGTAATCACTACTCCCTATTATTTTGCAATGCTGCTAATTTTTCTCAAAGCAAGTGTATGAATGTGTGTGTGAATTGAATGTTTTGCTCTTGTAGTGCAAACTTGCTGTGCTCATCGCCCGGAAAACACCCACCTGCACTGAGTGTAGTTGTTCTCCCGTAATTCAGTTTGTCAAAGTTTTAACCTTTGATGCCAATTGATGCTGTGGTATAAATCTTGATTATATTTTTGCTTCAGAGCTAGGTTTTTACTACTTCTTTTTACTCACGCTCGGTTGACATACACACCTACCTAAATCCTACTTCCTTACTTGCTTTAGCAACACTGCTCCGATTTTTATTCCCACCTTCGTGTTGCTTCCGCTGTTCACACTAATTGTTCCTATCATGCACGGTTGTGTGCCTTTGAGGGGAGTCAGGTAATCTGCGCTATCACTGCTCATCCTGGAAGTATCCAATAGAAAATCCAAGTAGCGTGCAAACTTCTCCTTAGCACACCTTGCATGGTGAGCTTTGGCGTATGTTTTACTAATTGAGTCATTTGTTTTTATATTTCCGCTCACTTCTGCTCACTCCATGTGCATCCACCCACGTCGTTTTATGCATCAATTCGTGCGTGCATCACGATTGTTTGTTTGTCTATCTGCTTGGCTGTCTAACTGTCAGTCTGTTCGGTATATATTTTGTTTCACTGCTCATCTGAGTATTGATTGCTCACGTTTTCCTACAATTTCTCATATGCATGTATGTATGTATATAAGAGTGTGTATGTTTATATTTATAGTCGTTTATATGTCAGTGTGCTAGTATTGCTTATCATCTGTAAGCAACTATACTTACGTAAATATACATACATACATATATAAAAACTGTATCACTTCAACTGTATCCACTCACGAGCTATTTATTCACTTTGGTTTAGTTGTTGTGTTAGTTGATGTAATCTCTGATTCGTAACTAAATGTCTGTTGTTGTTAACCATCAAATGTAAATATTTTGATAGTGTTGTTCATTATGTGTATATATTTATGAACGAAGGTGTGTATGTTTGAGCATACATATCTACTTTCGACGCTAACACTCATAGCTGGATTCATATATTGACGCACATGCTCCCATAAGTAATGACAAGTGATGCGTATCCTTTATCCGTTGCTATGGAAGTGTGAATACAAAACTACGCATACACATACAAAGTACCACATACCCAGCAAAAAATCGGTAATCGCTTTTAGTGGTAACGTGTTCTAGAACGCTTAGTTTTTCGCTTCTTTTAGGCATTGCCGGTGATGCATTGATGCATTACGGGTAATGCAATGAAGAATGCTTCACTGTAGTCATGAATACCCAAACATTCTTTTCTATCGTTACTTTCTGTGGAAAATTTCATCGCATAAAAATTATGTTTTGCTTTCTTAAATTTACACCGAAGTCGAAGTCAGTAAATGAAGTGAAGTGCGTGAGTGAAGAAGTACAATGTTAAGTTCAATTTTGCCACTGTGAATTATTCGCGATATATGCAAAGTTTTTTATTCTTATTTATTTGCAATAAATTAAAAAAAAAATATGGTTAATACTATACCAAAAAGCATAAAAAACAAATTTCCAAACTTTGAGCAAAACTCAGGAAAATTCAATAAATTTGCATATTACTTTGCAACTTTTTATTCAGATTTTCTGGAAAAAGAATGCAGTTTTATATACCTTTAGTTTTTAGTATAAGCAAGCTCAAGTTTGAAGTTCCTGAAAAATCGCGTTAATATTTGGCAATTTTTTTAGTGGAAGGTGTTGCTTAGTTTCTCCATACAAAAAATAATTGTCGAACATAATTTGTATGGAAGAACCTGTGTGAAAAAAATTGCCAAAAATCAACACGATTTTCTAGCAACTTCAAACTTGGACTTTTTTATACTAAAATCGAATGGCATCGAATGGGCTATTAAACTGCATTCCTAGAGTTTTTCTAAAAATTCTGAATATAAAATTGCAAATTAGTTTGGATATTTGATTTTTATGTTTTTTGGTGGAGTATGAAACATAACTTATAAAAAATGATCGCAAATAAATAAAAAACTTTGCATATATTGCGAAAAATTCACACTGCTACCCTTTCACCCTTTCCTCACTGTATGTACATACCGATTTTTAAGTAAGATCAAAATACCTAAATACATACATATGTATATTTAAAAACTGATCTTAATCTTTTAAGAAAATCTGTATTTTCTGTTTTAATATATGTATATAAGAATGTACTCATCTAGGCATTCTACATTATTTTCTCTGTAAGGCATTCTTTGTTCGCTTCTCTGGATGCTGTTTATTCATGCGTTCTCCCTTCATTCGAAGGTAATGCTGCGGGTACGGGCTTACGGCTAATGACTTGCCCATGTTAAAATAATGCCTTCTTGAAGCGAATGGGTAAGCGATTCCCATCCCCTATTCCAATCCTTACTTAGTAATCGTGTTTTTTTTTTTGCTGGGTACATTCAATTGTGTTTATATTTACCTTTTACTGTTGCTTTTCTTATTTGACTCGTTCCTTATTATTTCAGCATTAAATGACGCACATTTGGTTAATGAATGACAATGCTTTTTGTTCTGTTTTGCTATTTTTATGGTTGGGGCAGCGTGTAGTTTTTACCCCGCTGCTACTTTTGTATTTCGCAATCAATTATTTTAGTTTTTTTTACAAGAAACTTTTGTGTATGTGTATTAACAGCGTACATGTTTGTCTATACTCTTTTTTGCCTAAGAAAAAAAATACTTTTGCAGTCATCTACGTACGTACATATGTGCAAATGAACATCTTTGGCAATCAGTAACTTAATCGTAGTTCTCCTGGAATTTAAATAATCAATATGTCCCTGAAAAGGAGCTTTAGTTTCTTACTTGTTCTGTCTTTACTTCTCTACCGTTGCAAATGCATTCACTATTCAATCAAATTAAATTAGATGTGCGTCATCTGAGGTCGCATAATGAGCAAAAATTATTTTCGTGTCTACCTGTTTTAAATATTTACATATATACTTCGGCTGTAGCTGCAAGTTAAAAAAGAGACGCGCAGTGTTAATAAATTGCTACAATTCTGGCAAATCGGCAACTTCGGTTCTAATTCGTTTCTTCTTTTTTAAGTAAAGATTTTAAGTAAGATTTGAAAAAAAATTTGTGTTCGTAAAACTTTAGGAAGAAAATCACCTAGAAAATCGAACTTTTATCGATATCAAGCCCCAGTAAGCTCATAGATAAAAATTATACTTAGACGCTAAAATAAAAATGATTTAAAATAATTTTTTTTTGTATAAAATATGTAAACAAAAAATTCCGTATACAATTCAATTTTTTGCTTTTCAGATATAATTTTTCAACACTTTTGACATAGAACCGTAGACATTTTATGACTTTTGTGCAAACTAGTATCGCCCAGTTGCGAAATTCGACACTTTCTTCTCATTTACTTTTTTATTTTGCTTGCCACCAATATTGACTCCTTTATGCGAATGACTATTTTGAAGTTCACCAGCATACAAAAATAGATATAGATCCCTAGCCCTTCCACCTCACTAGTGTTGTTAGGTGGCGTGATATTTCGTGCAATTTCGTGAAAACCCACAGGAAAAAAATTACATAGGACTCTTTACTTTGCAACATTTACATCGGGCACAAAACAAGCTAAAAAAACTTTGAATTAAAATCAGTAAGGCAAATAAACAACAAAGCTTACACCGCTTACTAAGAAAAATGTAAAGCGAATTTACAGGAAAACTTAAAATCTAACAATGTGGGTCAATAACAATGTTAATTAAAAGTCACAAGTCTCCTCCTCTCATTTTCTTCAGCAGCATTTGAAATTAGACCTTAAAAGGAAACCTATTTTTGTTTTATAAAAAATACAAACAAAAACAAAGCCAAATATTTTTCCATCACGCTTGGCTTACAATTTGCACCAAATTTTATGTTATTAATATTTGTTCTAAATATGAAGAAAATCTGGATATAAAAAGGATTTTTATAGGATAACTCTCGACCCCTGCAGACAAACGGTTCCCTCTTTCCCAATACCTGCCAACTTTCGCCATAAATATGGTATCAAATCCCAGGATGTTAGCAAAAGCGGTTCCAGAGATAAGCGATTTGAGAAGTTCATTAAGTATAGGAGGTGCCACGCCCACTTTTCCAAAACCTACAACTTTTCGCCATATGTGTGGTATTGATAATATATGTCGCTGGGTGAAATTTCAGGGTTTAGCATAAGCGGTTCCAGAGATAAGCGATTTGAGAATTTAAGTTTGTATNTTAACTTTCGCCATAAATATGGTATCAAATTTCAGGATGTTAGCAAAAGCGGTTCCAGAGATAAGCGATTTGAGAAGTTCATTAAGTATGGGAGGTGCCACGCCCACTTTTCCAAAACCTACAACTTTTCGCCATACATATGTGTGATATTGATAATATATGTCGCTGGGTGAAATTTCAGGATGTTAGCATAAGCGGTTCCAGAGATAAGCGATTTGAGAATTTAAGTTTGTATGGGAGGTGCCGCGTCCGCTTTCCACTACCTAGTTCCCCCGCGTAATAGGTTTTAGGGACATATCGGTTTTCATATTTTAGTCTGTATGTCAGATGCTACGCCCCCTATGTACCGGGGTTAACAAGTCTGTATTAGAGGAAGTTATATCTTTTAAATCGGTGTATGCTTCATTGAAATCGAGCGAATGGTGCTTTCATAAAAGGTAGTTCAATATTGTCTTGTGGCGTATTTATATATAGGCAAAGGAAACAAAAATACTTATTTTTTCTCAGACTTTGTTGAGGCTGACCTCATAGCCGAGTGGGGAAACGCTGCATTTTAATGTAAAGCTCATACAGCTCATTGTTCTATCGCCTGCGGTACTGGCCGCTGCCAATGCGTAAAGGCCAGTAAATCCTACGCAAAATGTTTCTCTGAAACAGTCCAAGAGCCGCTCTTTGGATTGTAGTCAAAGCACGGGCATGATGAGTGACTTATAGATTGTGGTTTTTGTACTTTACTCCTGAGTTGCCTATTCATACCAAAAGATTTGGATTTCGATTATTCAGTGTTAATGCTGGTTCCCAAGTAAACAAAATGTGGTGATCTCCAAAATAGCTGCTATAAATTCTACCGCTTAAGTTAGTTAAGTTTTTCCATTTGTCCTAACAAAAAAATCGTGGTACAAAGCTCAAGAACACCATTAAAATAAATATGAATACGGCACAATAAAAATTGACAAAATTCTTTAATTTCTCGAAATAAAAACTGTCAACGTTGACGTGGTTGACGAGGTTGACAAGGCGCGAATGTGCTGACTGTTTGTTTGATTACTTTTAAAAAGCAGAATAGACTACGCGGTTCTTAATGCCGATGATGTCGATGTCATCCTGAGCGGTTGATTTCTGTGGCTCTTTTTATCTTCCCCGAAATCAGATTTAAGAATTCACATGGAAGGGAGTCAGCCTGTCTGAAACCCCGTTTGGTAGCAAATGGCTCGTAAAGGTTCTTCCCAATTCTGAAGGAAGGTATCTTTCACAGCCGTATCAGTTTCGTGGACATCCCAAATTCAGACATCGCGGTGCATATGTAACTCATTTTAGTGCTGTCGAAGGCGGCTTTGAAGTCGACAAATAAGTGTCGAGTTTCGTTTCCTTTCTTCCGGGTCTTTTCCAATATTTGGCGTAAGGTGGACCCTGGTCTATGGTGGACTAACCAGGTCTAAGGACAGGATAAGTCCCAATCAGTTAGTGGAATTAGTGTCTTGTAACCCATGCTTAGAAAAACTACTAAACTCCATTGCACTCATAAGTTAAATAAAGTATTAATGTATGGACGCCAATNCATTTTAGTCTGTATGTCAGTTGCTACGCCCCCTATGTACCGGGGGTACAACAAGTCTGTATTAGAGGAAGTTATATCTTTTAAATCGGTGTATGCTTCATTGAAATCGA
Organism: Rhagoletis zephyria; assembly: GCF_001687245.7. Lineage (NCBI taxonomy): Eukaryota > Metazoa > Arthropoda > Insecta > Diptera > Tephritidae > Rhagoletis > Rhagoletis zephyria. The sequence goes on along the minus strand of NW_016166523.1, from coordinate 1,812 downwards.
GCGAATGGTGCCTTCATAAAAGGGAGTTCAATATTGTCTTGTGGTGTATTTATATATAGGTAAAGGAAACAAAAATACTTATTTTTTCTCGGACTTTGTTGAGGCTGACCTCATAGTCGACTGGAGAGATGTGCTTCGTCTTCTTCTTCTTTGGCACTCTAACCGCCTAAGCGATTTTGGCCGAGTTAAACAAAGCACGCCAGTCGCTTCTCTTCTGTACAAACTGATGCTAATTAGAAATGACAAGTGAAGCCAAGTCCTTCTCCGCCCCCCGTTTGGTAGCAAATGGCTAGTAAAGGTTCTTCCCAATTCTGAAGGAAGGTATCCTTCACAGCCGTATCAGTTTCGTGGACATCCCAAATTCAGACATCGCGGTGCATATGCAACTCATTTTAGTGCTGTCGAAAGCGGCTTTGAAGTCGACAAATAAGTGTCGCGTTTCGTTTCCTTTCTTCCGGGTCTTTTCCAATATTTGGCGTAAGGTGGACCCTGATCTATGGTGGACTAACCAGGTCTAAGGACAGGATAAGTCCCAATAAGTTAGTGGAGCAAGTGTCTAGTAACCAATGCTTAGAAAAACTACTATACTCCATTGCACTCATAAGTTAAATAAAGTATTAATGTATGGACGCCAATTGAATGAGGTAAAAGAAATGTTTGCTTCGATAACATTTTTAAAAAGGGTTGCCACCTTATTTACTTTATAAGGCAAATAAACATTCCAAAATGATGGCAGGTCGAACCAAAGATGTTTGGAAAGCCTTTACATATTTCGAAAAAAAAATTGTAAAAGCTGTTGCCACCTGTTCAAAACTCTACTTAAATTTGTAAATTTGTCTGCTCAGGAATGTCACCTATAAAAAATATATAGTATATAAGTTGTTTTATTACACCGAAATGGTCATGTTAATTGAAATATAGGATATTTTTGTTTTTAAAATGAAATAAACAATTTAGTTGAAATTCAAAACACTGACCATGTTCTGAAACCTAGAGACTGTAAGCACCTTTCTTAAATAAAATGTGTTATTTAATTTACGAATCAATAAATTTACATTTTGCTCTGTTAGTTTNTTTGCCACCTTATTTACTTTATAAGGCAAATAAACATTCCAAAATGGTGGCAGGTCGAACCAAAGATGTTTGGAAAGCCTTTACATATTTCGAAAAAAAAAATTGTAAAAGCTGTTGCCACCTGTTCAAAACTATACTTAAATTTGTAAATTTGTCTGCTCAGGAATGTCACCTATAAAAAATATATAGTATATAAGTTGTTTTATTACACCGAAATGGTCATGTTAATTGAAATATAGGATATTTTTGTTTTTAAAATGAAATAAACAATTTAGTTGAAATTCAAAACACTGACCATGTTCTGAAACCTAGAGACTGTAAGCACCTTTCTTAAATAAAATGTGTTATTTAATTTACGAATCAATAAATTTACATTTTGCTCTGTTAGTTTGCTTATTTTGATAAATGCAACTTAAAGAAATCTTACATAGAGAAATCTTCCTACGCTTCGAAAAGCCACTAGCTAATATAATTTTTTTCGAAATTACAAACATTTGTTTACAGAGCTTTTAGTTTATAGCAAATCTGTTTATAACAGTATGAATTTTAAAACTTAAAAAAATTGTTATATTAGCCAATTGTACGTATAATAAGAGAAACAATTTTAGAGAAATCTCTTAATTATAGCAGTTTATGATTTTTCTCAATATACTCAATAGTCTCGGCTGTTTGACTCTTCCAAAAACTTGTGAATACTTGTTTGTATTCACGATGAGCACCACTCAAATGCGCTCCACT
>NW_016166522.1:11364-24021 GCF_001687245.7 Rhagoletis zephyria | reverse complement strand
GATTGATGAACGTGTGCTGGTCTTCCTTGCGGTGATGACTATTTGTGTGCTTGTATATGCTTGTAAGTATGCATGTATGTATGTATGTTTGTAGGTAAAATAGATCGAAAAGCCAATAAGCCATAGGGCCACTGATGAGAGGGGGAGTCTAGTAATATTAACATTGCAAGTCAAAAATCAGTTGGAAACTTGTCTGTTACCTTTCAACTCATCTCGTTCACAGTTTTTGATAGATCACTGCTGTACGAATGCATGGATTGTGAAAAAATAATGCGCTAAATATTATTGAAAAGCGGTTGGGTTAGGAAAAGAGGCAAAAAATATGTTTTTACAACTCAAATTTCTTTCTGTGTACTTCGTATTAAATTGCTTTTATCCAGTTTATTATGATTTTTCGTTTCGTCGTAATCTGGCACCTTTATTTCCATAGCTATTATGCTGCTCGTTTGCTCAATTAAACTGTAATTGATAAGCAATAAATTTACACCTCAGGGAAATCGTACAAGCAAGAGTGATACTCTGAAGGGCAACTTATGTATGTGCATACATATGTATGCGTGTATACGCTGTCATAGAGACATTCAGGTATGTGCGTATGATACGCCGCAAGAGATCAGTTAATTGTTGCTCGGAAAATGAGAAATGCTGGAAATTGATTTTAGCNTTTCTGCAATTCACTTCCGTTTGAATTTCAACCAAAGCCACTTTTAATTCAAATTGAATTGGGTTGAAATTATTATTCATTGATGGAATAATATTAAAGCTACCCTAACAAAAAAAAAACATACTCAAATATACACAATAATTTTGATAATTTTATTTCCATATGTATGTATGTACAAAAAAGGTCAAATATACTTTGCATGAAAAAATACAAAAGCCGTCTACACACACACTAAAAGGAGATCAGAAACAAATGTGTAGACAAAAAATTCCATAGGCACTGGCGTTAATGTCCAGGGTAAAGGCAGGCTAAGCGGTTTATCTGTTCATCAAAAGAAGCTTCAAAAAAGCTCATAAATCTCACAAGGTACTTCACGGGGTATTATGAATAACGGGGTAAAATGAATATTACAGACACGATCATCTGTGGTTTCTATGAGATGGACGAAGAAACACCATAAAACATCTTTAGTGAATGTGTGGTAATAATACCCAATCGTTTGTTCAGTCAGTATTTGAAAATTGTTAAATAAACAATTTCCTGAAAAGACAAAGATTTTACGATAGAAAAAGAATTCGTTAGTGCTTTGAGCGACATCTAACTGTTTTTTTTGGTTTCAGAATAAAAAAGAGGGGTATATTTTTTCGGTAAAGAACAATCCTAAGGGGTGAGAGCATCAAAATTTCGACTTTACTGTTTTTAGGCCGCCCGAATATAACTATAAAAATGAAAATTGTAAAATTAAAAAAAAAAAATTAATAAAAATTTGCAAAGTTACTTTTCTCGAAAAGCCCTGTGTGTACGATTTTCATTTTTCAATTTTAAAAAACCAGAAACAATATACTTTTAAAAGTTGCAAGATTATCCAATGTCCGGAAACCTTAATCATGGTTCAGATGCAACGTGCGAACTTTTTCGAATAGCACGGTTACTCAGTACCACAAGTGAACTCATTTTCGTTTAACTATTTAAAAATAGTTACATTTTGTTTAAATACAATCACTTTTTAAGTCTAATCCTTACTAAGTTTTTATAACGTAGTCGTAATTTTAACGCTTAAAAATTTTCCCTAGCACCAGACCAAGTCACAATAATAATGTTTCGATACATATTAGTAGTAAGTTATAAAACGCGAAAACTCTTATTGGATCAATTGAAAATTGCCATAATTTGAGTGGTGTCGTTATTGCAGAGGACCATCGATATATAATTGTCTTCGACGGAGACCATTGCTAAATGCTTATTAGTTTTTAAGCGCCACTATCAGCTAGCAAATTGTCTTGATTGGAAACTTTTATAGTTAAGTCAAGTACTTAGGGCCGGATTCACAGTACTTAGTTAAACGAATGTTAACTTAACCATCAACAAGAGTTTAACTTTGAATTAATATTCACAGTCAAATAGTTAACTATGAAAATTCATATCGCCCACAAATATACAAATTCTAAAAATCAGTAATTTTGTATTCAAATTTTAAACTTGTTCTACAAAAAAATTTTATTTCACAAGAGTTTAACTATGGGAGCATGCTGGTTTAAACTTTTGTTAACTGAGCGTTGTGAAATTTAAAATCAATAGTTAAACTTTTGTCAGTGGTTAACTACGCACTGTGAATTTGGCCCTTAGTGGAACAGGAAATAATGTTACTCATACGCCTTACATACCCGTAAATGGCGTATGAGTAAAACTCTCCATGTTAAAGGGCTGTCTGCAGTCAATCCCAGGATCCTGGACAGTTTTCCATGCCCCTAAATCCCGGCATCACAGCTCTGAGATCCTGGCAAGTTCTAAAGCCCGAGCAAAAAGATTAATTCACGTGCACTTGACATGAAAAATGAAATATACTGTTTGGTACGAATTATCCTTTCCCCTCTACAACGTTTGATGCTGAAAACGAAGTTAACTGTTATCTCTTCCCAGGTTATCAGTGATGGTTAGAAATGAAAATATCTCTTGTTTTCAATAGCCAAAAAAAAAAAAATATTTAGTAAAAAATAATTTTATAGTCATATCTTAACGTACATATGTACATTTGTATGTATGTGCGTATATTTGTATCTACATATACATTCATACATACACTGCCGAACAAAACTGAGTATATGGTGATTTTTCTTAAATATTTACAATGTTTTTCAAGTAAGAAAATTTGTGTCATATTTTCATGAAAATATTGTTCATGTTTTAAGGCCAAAACATGTAAATCAAAGTCAAAACCTTGTCCAAAATTAAACAAAAAATCATACATTTTCATAAAAATGTTGAGCTTTTTAATCAAAATGTTTGGGCATGTAGTTACAAAGCATACAAAATTTTAGTAAAATAAGTGCAGGATTTTTCTGGTTGATAGGCAAATTGGTTCTTACTCAGTGGTTGTTCCGTTAGGTTGACTCTCTGATATGTTGATATACGATTTCCTCCACGCCTTTAAGAAGAAAAGAGGCTTAGGCTAATTGGTCTGTAGGAAGAAGGCATTTGCTCAGGCAAAAATACGGCCTTAACCTATGCCCATCTACGGGTAATAGCATAGTAAGAATTATAAGAAATGGAATATAAACATTTCAAGTCACTTTTCTCATAAAGCCCTGTATGTATGATTTTCATTTTTGAGTTTTTAGAAACTAGGAACAATACAATTTAAAATTTGCAAGATTTTCCAATGTCCGTCAACTTCGATTGCCAGCAAGTAAATATACATATGTGCGGTGTTCCACAGAAAAATATGGTTAATTTATCAACCTAATTAATTATGCAATTATTAATTGGAATACCTTACATTTTGAGTTGTGTCCTTATATCAGAGCACTATCGATACATATATTAAATCTGTATTATATATTTGAATATCACAATGTACGTTTCTGCAATATTTTCTTCATTTCCAGCTCTTCTGTGTATTCTCACGAAGCCAGCGATGAATGAAATCTTCTTAGTGCTTGTGTCCTATGTTATTGTCGGCACCTTTGTTGCCATTGAAATTGCTGTGGGTTATGCAACATTGCCAAGGTGAGTACTGAATAACAATTGCTTTGTAGCCATCGAAGTTTTCATATGCTTATAAATTCACAAGTATACATACATATAAATAAATGTAACAAATAATTGCAGCGTAGGTGGTTGGGGTATTTAATTGGCACATTTGTGCACGCATCAATCCAGTGCAGGAATATGGGGCTCCATAACAAGCTATGAATTTCGCCTTTAGTATCATTCTGCATATGCATATTTATTATGACTACTATCNATACATATAAATAAATGTAACAAATAATTGCAGCGTAGGTGGTTGGGGTAATTGGCACATTTGTGCACGCATCAGTCAAGTGCAGGAGTACTACGAATTTCGCCTTTAGTATCATTCTGCATATGCATATTTATTATGACTACTATTATGTGGAATAAGAGATGCGTAGCTGAAGAAACTTGAGCCATAATAATGCAAGGAAACAGATTTAAACAATAAACTTAAGTACATATTAGTATGCACACACATATGTCTGTATGTAGGTGGAGGCTCTTATATTTCGCCAGAACTGTGCACTAACTTCATTAGTATAAATAATAATTGGTTTAGCATTCGAATTGAAATTGAAGTGGGTATGTATATAAGTTGTTAGGGGATTTGCTGCTAAAGGGAATTGGCACGTATCTCATAATGCGGATAGCTTGATTAAAACAAAATATGGGGTTTGAAAATGGCACCATGTAAATGCAATTGGTAGATGGTGTTTTGCCTCAGGGTTCGGTTCAAAGCTAAAGCGAGTCAATTTTCTTACTGGTGCCTTGATTGAACTCGAACTATAACCATAACTTTCGCGACCTCAGATGTGGTTTACTACGTATGATCTTTTATTCTATACCATGTAGCCCGTTTCGAAATTATAAGCGATTCACGTATTGGATCGAATACACTCAGAAAAACATTCCTTGAAGCTAGGAAAAAGGTATATTATTCTAAGGAAATATTACCTTGAAATGACTCCAAAGAAATGACTGCCTCAATATGAGTAAACAAACGATTTGACTGAGGTACAAGTTTAAAGTAGCTGGTACTTACCGTTGCTGACGATGTTGAGGATTTTCTTTTATACAGGGCTGGTATGTTCGATGACCTTTTTATACGGAGGAAAATGCATAGTACAGCCAGAAAAAATCTGTGGAAAATCAACGGCAAGTCCTAGCTACTTCCAACTTGTGGTTTACTAAAATTGAATTGGGCTACAAAACTGCATACCACAAATTTTTCTAAGAAGTCTGATTCCAAAGAAAAATTTGGTTGATTTTGTTTTTTAATATTACACAAAGTTTTTTATTTTTTGTAAACAAAAGTTCGAGAATCCAATAATGTATGAGTTGAAATAAGTGGGAATTTATTTCTTCAAAATAATATGGTGTAATGCTCCTAAATAGAAACAACAATTTCTGTTCACTGCCCTGAATATATTCTATGTGATGCTCAGCAACCTCAATGGGCTTCAGTTCTGGATCAATCTGTATCTTTACGTATTACGCGTTGAAAGGAACCTTTAAACAAATTTTGGACACTTTCGTCACTGTGATTGACTGGGGCACTCTCTACCCGTTCATCGATGGCCTTGGTCGCTCCATCCGAGGTTTCCTCCTTGTTGAGCCAACCTCTTCCAGTTATTGTACACATGTTTTGAGGACCTGAATACTTGTTGCTTGATTAACTTACTTATGAATGTAAAGCAAATTCTCAAGGATGTTCGTGCTGTAGGTGAAATAGCCTGTATAAAGGGCTTTTTTAACGGGTAAAGATTTTTTAGAATTCCGTTTTGATGGACAGATAATAAGCTTACTCTGCTGTGTATATTCCATCGAGTGATATGAATCTCTGCCTGAAAAAATGCAGGACAAGCTGCCTATTGGTATCGATTTGCTAAAGTTCGGCCCAAATATGCTGGGCCCAGTTTTCCCATACACTATTATTTGTAATATAATATGCACTCCAGGGGGTTCTGGTCGAAGATCCTCTATTTTAGCTTCCAAAAAACCTATTGCGAAAACCTTCCATTTAGACGACTGGGTACATTAGAATGCCTCAAGAGAAAAAATGTTACCTCCTCAAGCGAATTTGAACTTTTTAGAACTCAATTCATAGAAAAAAAAACCCGCAGCCAGGAAATTCCAGGGGATATCTTAAATTGAGCTCATATTTAATTACTTTACACATTCATTTCTTCTCAGACAATTTTGTGGGAAAAATTTGGGATTTTTTTTTTTGTTTTTAATAAAAAGTGCGATTTTTGAATTCGCGTGGACAAAGAAACGTAATTTTTTGTGTATTAGAGGCGAAGCGAGAAGCAGATTATTGCACATACTTACATACAATGAACGTATTTTTTGTATGCATGTAATATTATGAAGCCATGAAAGTTTTTTATACAACTAGTAATTTGGCTTCAAGTATATTTTAAAATACCTGCATACTACACTGTTGTCATGTTTTTCTACGAATTAATACAAGAACATGTTAATGACATTAAAATAGTTTTAAATCATAATTTTAATTTTTATTTGACGTATGGTTGCTTGCACATTATTTGCATTTTACACGCGTACATACACTTTATATAATAGAGTTTTTTGTTATACTACCTGTGCCTAAGTTATTTACGCATAAAATGGCATTAAGCCACGTGGATGAAAACAATTTAATTACGGCATACTTTTGTTGTTTGAGACATTGTGGTTAATAGGTGCATACGCAACATTGTACATGACGTATACGCAACTTTTTGAGATTATGTATTAGGCATATGACATTTTTCTAAAATTAACTCTATTGTTTGAAATGAAAAATCAACAATAGACTTAACGTTTTTGTTAAAACTTGGTCAAAAATTGCCAGAGTGTACCCGAGAAGAGAAAAAAAAATCGTACTGAAAAAAAAACATTACATACTTACATACCAGTTTTTTAAAACAATTCGGTAGAATTTTATAAATTAATGAGTTTTTTTTTTTAAACATAGTTCAAACCGCAACAAAAGCTATGTAAATAAATGTTTCAAACTTTCTATAAAATTTGGAAAAATTGATCAAATTTTCACCAAAATTTCAAACTTTTTAATATGTACAAATTTTAAGGAAAATTTTGGGTATGCAGTTTAGTGGCCCATTTAATTGGAACTGTATTAAAAAAATTTATTAATTTACAAAACTCTAAAAAATAAATAAATAAAAAAAAGTTTTTTAAGGTTTACGTGGCCACAAGTGTATGCAAATGGAAAATTTCATGTCAACCGATTTATGAGTGCGACCAAAAATTTCTTTTCTAAACTTTTATTTATTTTTTATTCTGTTGACTGGGAATCTCCGAAATATAGCACATATGGCTTTTTATGGATTTTTCGTATGTGGTACTGAAAACGCATTTATGTACATGTGTGGAAAATTTCAAGTAAACGAATAAAAGATAAAAAAAAAAAATTTTTTTTTTTTGATCGCAGCCATAAATATTTTGACATGAAATTCTACATATCGCTAGCTGGGTGTGGATAGTTGTTAAGCAAGCAAGGCAAATTAAAAATGCCCATTTCTGTGCAGTGAAAGGAAAATTCATCAAGTCCAAAGAATGCAAAGAAAATCTGATGAATTATGTAAAGAGAATTCGAAAATTTTTCATAAATTTGCGGGAGCTTTTTTTTTTACCAAATTTAGGCAAAAACGTTAATTTTGTTTTTGTTTTCATCATTCCCATCATGTCTTCACGGTATATTGGTTTATAGAAAAAAGTCGTATGCCTATTGTGTATGCAAAATAAATTCCAATATACTTACATATGTATACGTACATACATATATACTACATGAATATGTAGGTTTATTATAAGTGGTTATTTTCATGGCAACAAAAAGCATTGTACGCTCTTTTGTGCGCATAAACTTCATTAAATTATTATTTATCCGCAATTTTTCCATGGTTTTCTATATATACACGTACACACAAATTTAAATCGCTTATTTCTTCAGCTGCGTACATACATGTGCTCATACGGTGGCGAGAATGTAAACAGGGAGAGATATTTTAGCAAGTTTTGGCTGTTTTTCTTTGTTTAAAAAATGTATACTATTTTTATTTTAATGAAAATATAGCTTACTATCTAAACAAAATTTTGTAAATCAAATTTGCAAATAATGTAGAACATTTATGAAAGCTTTACGAGTTTGAACAAAATTTTAAAATTTTTAATTAAATTTTTTGAATTTTTTTGAGCATGCGGTTTTGCAGGCCATTAATTTTAGTGCAATAAAGTGTAAATTTAAAGTAGCTAGGACTTCCCGTAATTTTTAGCAATTTTTTGTAATATTTTTTTTTCTATGGAGAAAAAGAGCAACACCCTAAACTAACTGCCAAAAATCAATGGCTAGCTACTTTGTACTTCGTGATAAAAGAATTCAGTTGGCTACAAAACAGCATACATATAATGTTTCTAAGAAATCGAATAAAAAATCTGAACATTTAGCTGAAACTTTGTCGAATTTTGCTAATTTTTGTACAGAGTTTGAAATTTTTACTTACATGGATTTTTTTAAGATAACAAGCTACAATTTTATAAAAAAAAATAATACCCGCTAAATAAACGAAAGGGAAATATCCAAAGAATGCTAAAATATCCTCTTCTCTATTTATATTTTCGCCACTGTACATACATACATACATGTGTACATATATTTCAAAGCTCATTCTTATACACTTTCTCATTGAGCATCATTCTCTTTTTGCTTACAGCAAATCGTACAACGGCAGTTCCTGTTGTGTTGTCTTCATCTACATGACTTATACAATGTTGCCGCTACGTCTACGCGAGGCACTCATCGGTGGCATTGTGCTGTCCTGCATGCACATCTACACCAGGCTACGCTACACTGAAACAACAATACATTGGCAGGAGGTGAGTTGTTATAACTATATGGTTATGCATATGTACGTCTAAGCTTACACACATAGCCTTACGATACAAACATAGCTGCATACATACATACATACATATAAGGATGTTCATAACGGAGTGCCACTGCAGTGCTCCTCCAATCGACAGAGTGCAGTCAATTTGTTGATAAACTTTATTATTTTGCAAGAATTGTATGGCAAAGCAAGAACAAAAAAAAAACAGAGACACACAACAAAAATGTAGAGGATTTTTTAGATAAATGCGTGAATTTTTCTATTTAATGAGTTCTGATATAGCGTGGAAAAGTAGCGTACAGCTGCTGCCTTACTCTACTATGTTTGCGCTGTGGGCTATTTTACGGACTTGTTGCACTCAGCTTGACTTCTTGGCTATTTGTCGCCGTTGTATATAGTTCCTTATAAATGTTGTAATGTGATCGCCGCAGGAGTAGTGTAGCGATGACAAATATGTTGATGGCAAGAATGTTGCTGTTGTGAGTACGCTTCTTCCCTGCTGCGTGCTATTAGCGCGGATGGGAAAGGTATACCTGAAGTAACTTTGTTCAATTTGCCAACACTACATAACTTTAAAAAGCGATTTTTAAATGTATAACTTTACAGCGAAAAATTGCATAACAAAATAATAAATGAGCTATAAGTTAATTTAATCTGTAAATGAAATAAGCTGGTCGAAAGATTTTTACTAAAAAAACATACAGTTATTTGCGTAATTCAAGCACGTAAGCATTTCATAACAGCTATACTTGCACAAAAAATATTAATAATAAATTCGACTTCACACAAATTTATGCGCTTAAATTATTACAATATGGAGCGAGGATGTGAAAATAATACGATCTGTGCACAGATTTAATGAAGCTTAATTCCAGGAAATTTAACTTTTGCTTGCAAAAACATTTTACGCGCTGTGTTTAACGTTGGTTGAATGATTCTGTACGCGAACGAATATTAAAAAAATACAACCGAAATCGAAAAAAAAGAAAACAAAAAAAAAAATTTTTTTTAAAAATATAATTTACCTGCTTACCTTATAAAAGCAATAAACTGGTTTTATAATTTAATTGAATACTCATTCACTTTCGAATTAATGACATTGATCCCTAGATAAAAATGTATGTATGTATGTACATACAGTATCGGTCATATCAATAGCACGCCCATTTAAAAGCGATATACATATTGGCAACTCATGTTTATGTATTTATTTTTCAGAATTTTCAATTAAAATGGAAGTTTATTCTGTAACAAATCCCATATAAACCCAAGTTTAAAATTTTGTAGAAAACTGCAAAAAAAAAATTTAACAAATTTTCACCCAAATTGAAACCTTTTTCTCAGAAATCTTAGAATTTTTTTGAGTACACAATTTTATAGCCCATTCAATTTTAGTCCAATAATGTGCAAGTTTCAAGTGGCTAAAAATTACCCATTATTTTTTTAGATTTCCTTTCGCCGAATGTATTGCGGGTTTCTTCCATATAAAAATAAGCTCCATTTTAGAGGGGGTGGTGGGGTGGTCTAGGACACTCTTTATATTAAAGAAAGTAGAATCTCCGACAAGACAGGGCGTTTAGCTTAGTCAGATACATTCAGTAAAAGACCTTAGGTATTGTTTGTGACACTTTGTCACTGCAGGGACACTAAAATGACCATCTCATCTTCCTAACAGATTTTATTTTTAAGATTGCATTGCGAGTGAAAAAAAAATCAAACACGAATAACATTATTTTCTGCTCTCCTGTTTCATACAAAAAATGATTGCACATTTTCATTTGGCTAATTTATCCATCGATTTGCATCGTTAGTATCAAGATTGTTTGCAAAAGAACAGGCCTTAAGCAAAAAAACTACAAAAGATTTGTTATTTTTTTTAATTTTTCCTTGTTAAAGTTTGATTTTTTTTATAAAAGTGAATATGTCTTGGGAGATTGACCTGAGCTGAAAAAAACGGCATGCAGATTTATAATCTACGACCCAATATTAAGTTAACGCTTTTCGGCATTTCTCTTTGTGCCATTTGAAAACTTGATATTTTGCCACAATGTTGTTGAAGTCCCAAAATCTTTGATTGGGACCACACATAGTCTACTCGTCCGCTAATGAAACATATTAAACTAGCGTGATCATAATTTACACGAATCAAGATCACCGAAGCATAGAGCCTCGCGGCAGTTGTAAACGTCTCGTTCTTGGATACCAGGTCTGCTGGTAGCAGATACAATTTCGCTATTTAGAATTGCAGTTAGCGGTGAATATGCCTTGCGTTTTACGTACCCGTAAGTTATTGACTTTCATATAGGGTTCTCTCACAGCCAACACAGGCTTGAAAGGTACGAGTAGTCCGCAGGTAGGGCAGACATGTTTCTTGATACCTCTGTTTCCGAAATTCGGTACACATAGGTGCTTGTAATAATCAGACTGTACGTAATATTCATGTATATACATACTTACATATATAAACAACAATAAGTACACCACAAGAGAAAAAAATAGAGTGCAGACAATAACTTTGCAGGTGGCAACAGCAAATGTATAACAATGGCAATCGACAGGAAATTACAATAAGCACAGTAAAATCTGTTAAACGTGTAATACGTGCAGTAGATACACAAACGTATTCGAGCATACTTTCAACGCACTTAATAGTACTCTCGTAGTTATGCCATGGAAGATGCAACAAATAAATATTGGGTCATATGAAGAGTCCCAGCGGATTTTTTGGATACATTTTTAAAACAAATTTCTTTAGTGAAATTCAGTTCTAATCAAGTACTTATTGGCTATTATTATCTATGACCTTTTTGGTCATCTTACCGGTAGCTTCGTAATTCCAACGGTGTAGAACTTTTGTGGCGCATCTCCGAAAAACTAAGACAAGTATTTTCAGCGGTTCTTCGGATGGCCAATTTTTTACCGTGCTGAGAGTTTTGCAAAGATCGAAACAAATGGAAGTCAGTCAATTCATTTCAGAGAGAGAGATAAAAGATTTGTGTGGGCTAGCCTTGTCATAAGCGAACACAACTACATTTCTGTTGTAGAAGAGGATAGAATTCATCGTTTTTCCACATAGCAGCAGTTCATAATAGACAATTCCCTTCCAGTCCTACCAAACACTCAACATTACCTGATTTGCCGTAAATGCAGGCTTTGAAGTAGTTTGTGGAGGATAATCGGTCTTTGACCTTGAGCTTTTCTCAGAACTTTTTTTTTCATATTCCGGTATTCAATCCATTTTTCATCGCCCGTATTGATTCGCTTCAAAAATGATTCCATTCCGTTGCGTTTTGCTATCAGTCAATCAAATTTCTTTGCACTAATTCATGTGGCACCCAAACATCGAGTTTCTTTTAGTAGTTAGCCGTTTTTAGATGATAGCAAGCTGCCATGTGGTTGATTTTAAGAGCTTCCGTTATATACTGAAACCTTGCATGCCGGTTTTGCTCAATCATTTGCGTTATTTCATTGACTTTACCGCATTTGTGTGCAGAATTTTAACCTTTTTTTGTGGTAAAAAACCACCTTATTGCGTATTTCTTTAGACATGTATTTCACCCACTTCGCATCAACAAAACTTTTTGAACGAGCGGCGAATTACAGAACTCCTTCCACACTAAAAATGTCACCTCGGATTAAGTAGTGTTGCCAAATTGTTGGTCATCAACACCACTTAGTAACAAAAAATCACGGAGACTTTTCATTTGACCCAATATATGTATGTATGTTTGTACACACTTTTATATAGACACACTTCTGCACTACATCCAATTGCACTCATCCTGAAGTGGGACAATAAAACATACAGTGCGACATTTACAATTGCTTGTGGCATGCCACATGCACATACATGGTGTTGTACATCAAGGCAATTGTTTACTTTTTCCGTTCCAACACAAACACGTGTACCCCCATAAATGTGCCCACACATATACTACATAAGCGATTGTTAAACGTTTTCCACAATGCACAAATATAATAACTGTAGAATAAGATAAATATGCAACCTACCTTGCAACCATAGACTTGCATTCATTGTGTTTTCTTTGTGTGTTTCTTTTT
>NW_016166522.1:0-8293 GCF_001687245.7 Rhagoletis zephyria | reverse complement strand
AATATTTTCTACGCTTGTGTACTCATTCATTTCACTTTGCTGTCACATGCAGTTCTATTTCTATTTTCTCTTTTGGTTTTTTGTTGCTCCTTCACAAATGACATTTGTTTGCTTTTGAAATGCTGCTGCTGTTAAGCTGGCAGGCAGGCCGCACATTGTTTTAGTGCATTGCTCCCCTGCCCCATACAGGTGTGTATTGTAAGCGATACACGCAAATCTATGTGTGTGTGAGTGTGTCTGTTTGCGTAGGTGTGTTGGAAACTTTTTGTAAATACTGAACACCAAACGCGCATATACATACATACTTATGTACACCTACGAACATGTGTATTTACAGCTGAAAATATCCATTCGTTTTTTTTTTGTACAAAAGCTCCCCTTGCTATTTTTGTGCCGGCCTCGCCAACACAATGCTTCCATTCACATCGTGTGCTCGCTCTCCTAGCTCCTGCGGCTAAATCCTTGTTATGCGCAAATCTGCGGTTTTCCACTACACTGCATTCGCCGACAGCTAAAATGCACAGCTATTCATACGTGCACCTAATCGCGCTTCGACTCTACGTTGTACTCGCACATATGTACATACGTTATAGATTCGTAACAAACCGTATTTGGGTTTGCATATTTCCTGGAAAAATGTAATGAAGTTTTTGGGATTTTGCAAAGCTGTATGGAATTTAGATATTGCGCTAAAGTGTAGATCAAAATCCTTAGGATTAATAAAGAATATTACAAATACGTTAATTAGAACTTACTGGAATTTTATCGAAAACACATAAATACGTATGTTTACTTTCTGGATATTTAGAAAAAGTGTGCGATTCATGTTTCGACGGTTTTTAGTTCGAAAGCTTTTGATTGCAAATAAAACGAAAGTTAGGCGTGCTATGACTTTGCTCATTCAAATGCATAGTTATTTTGTTGCAAAAAATGCTGTTGACAAGTGTCATTAAGAAAGGGCAAAGGCAATTATATTATCCAAATAAATTAACAATTTTTCCTGAATTCTCTAACTCTCGTTCTCGAGATATTTTATTACGCCCTTCCACTGTCTTTGAGATTACTCATACGACATGTACTCCTTCCCATAGCTGTACGAATTCATTTCTCCCAATATAATAAGAAAAAAAAATAAAAATTTCTCATCAGTAAGTTACTTAAAGTTTACTAAAAATATTTAATTTGAAAATTTCCATAACCTGCTCGGAGACATCAGCTCTTCGTTTCACGAAATTTGACTAACCCTAACATAAAGTCACCTTTACTGTTTGTGGAAACTCATGGCTTTTTTTAATTTCCCCTTTTTGCTTTGAAATGCATTTAAGCAATTTTGCTTTGAGCACCAAAAATGTCAAATGCCTCTCTGGTCTGGCATAAATGTGCATAGTTCAAAAAGCTTTGGCAAACAAACAAGCAAGCACACGTAAATACGCAAAACAATGAAAAAGAAAATGCAATAAAAGCTGATTCTGTTGTTGTGTTTTTTTTTTTAATAAATAGACAAAGCAGAAGCAGAGAAAAAAAAAATATATAAAAAAAAGTGAACAACAAATTTTTAACAATCTACAAAGTCGAAGACGTACTGCTGCGCGTGAAACTAAATTTACCAAAAGTCGGAAAAAAGTCAGAAAGTTACTGTGAAAAGCATATAAGTACATAAGTAAAAAGTTGAAAGAGCAAATAAAACTTTGAAGCCCTCCTGTAAACACGTGCAATGAAAAAGCAAAAAGAACATCTCTCTTCTGGTGCGTGTGTGCGTTATTTTTCAATATTTCATACATATGGCTTATGAGTGTATGGGTCATTGTGGCGTTCATAAAGTCGTATGTTTATGGAGCGTTCCATACCAAAACGGACGGGGCTTCCACTTCATTTGTTTGATTTGTTTAAAATTTTTAGAGTTGATGCATAGACATAAATAATAAATAAAAATGAAATTTGAGATTGATGAATACGTTTTTAAAAATTTTACAGCACAAAAACAAAAGCCAATCGATTTAATAGTTTTCTAAATATCTCGTGAACGGGGCGAGGAAAAAATTTGAAAAAAATCATACTTACTCACATCAAAATTCTTGATGAAATAAATATAAATTTTTTTTTTAAATTTTTCACATAAAATTTTTTTGGTAAAAAAATTAGTTTTTTAAAATATGCAATCTCAAAAAAAAAAAATAAAAGAACAGTCACAATTGCGCAATATTTAAGTATAGTATTATGGGTTGCACTCTACAATAATTTGAGTTATGAAGCTTCTTTTACACCGAACTGAGTACATTACAAATTAACATTTTTTTTAAATTTTTTTTTAATTTTTTTTTGAGTATGCAGTTTTGTAGCTCATTACATTTTAGTAATTTAGCATTAATTTTAGCATGTTTTAAGCTACTGCAAAAATGCATCGTTGTTTAATATTTTTTATGCTGACGGCCTTTTCCACTTTTTTCTTATGGAAGAAAATGCGCAAAACCGTTTTCAAAGAAAAAAAAAAAAATAAAAATGAACGCCAGTTTTGTAATCGCTGAAAACTTGCGCTTTATTATACTCAAATTTAATGGGCAAAAAAAATTAAAAAAAAATTCATAACTCAAATTATAGTAGAGTGCACCCCGTAATACTATATTTAAATATTGCGCAATACTTAGAGCTTCCATTGTGATTTTTTTGAGATGGCATCTTTTCAAAAACTAATTTTTTTTACCAAAAAATTTGTATGTGAAACATTTTTCAAGAAAATAAATTAAAAAACCTTTATTTTCATAGAGAGAGAGCTCAAATTTCATATTTATTAATTATTTATGTTTGTCCATCAATCCTAGAAATTTGAAACAAATCAAACACATGAGGTGTGAAATCCCTTCCGCTTTGGTATGGAATGCCCCATACATATATATATGTAGGTATTTGCCTAGGGGTGCTGCAAGCAAACAAAGCCACACAAAGACTTTAACTGCCTGTCGCTTGTTATTATTTACCCACATTATAAGTATATTGCATATTAATTTTATTTTCACTCCTTCTCCCTACCACCTCTCTCCGTTCTATTTCGCTGTGGCTTCAGTTTGTTTTTTTCGAAATTCTCTCGATTTACTCATGCAGGCATTTCATGCTTTAACTTAATATTTAATTTAATTGAATTTTTGTATTTTTAACTTTGTTTATTTTCCATGTGCATCGTTTGCGTATTTGCATTGCCGCAGGAACGTCTGCTGTTGTCGGTGTTGCCGCGTCACGTTGCCATGGAAATGAAGGACGACATTGCAGGGCAGCCGCGTGATACGCAATTTCACAAAATCTACATACAACGACACGAAAATGTCAGGTGAGTAGGTAGATATATGTATATCTACATACTTATACATATGTGTACATTAGGGTGGTGAAATTTCGTTTTTCCCTGCCGCAAGGTTTGCAAAAATAGTAAAATTAAATTTTCAGCATAATTTTATTGTTGGAAGATAAAAAAAATTATTTCTCCATATATATAAAAAAATACGATTATCGTTATTTTCCATTCTCTATAATTCTTTGGATGGCAGCAACAAAATTCCAAAAAGTCGATCTTCCTGTGTATTTTTGGACCACCTTAATGTACAAATATATATATAAAAAAATAGCAACCAAAAATCTAATATAAGAAAAGGAAACCGCAAATCTTATAACCCTAAAAAAGATCATTTTTTTATCCTTTGTTTGTGCACCAATGCCATATTTATGTACATATGTCATAACATTTGCAAAAAAGCGGCTTTGGGAGCTGAAACATGCATGTTGATAAAAAGATAAATTTGATTGGATTTAGGTGCTGTCAACTGACTGGCCGCTTTTCGAATTTATGGCAAGCCTCTTTGCCACAGTGAAAATCACTTCCACAAAGCTTATCGATTTCTTGTTTTTACTTTCAAGCGAATTCTCATAAATGCTTTCAAAAATCGTAGGCTGGCTCCACATTCTCCTCTGATTCGCTACTACTTTAGTTCTTCACTTTTTGGCGCTCTTATGGATTTTTCTTTTCTACAAAAAATGCGGTCTTCTTATTGCCCCCGTCTTACTCTTTGTGCGAAGCGGGCTATTAGAAGTCTCTATACCTGCCTCGCACCTGTGCTGGTTAGTCTAGTTTATTCTGAAGACTCAAGCGAGCTGTTCGCAGTGACCAACAATTTCTATAATTATGATAAGCAAGTAAATCGTGTCGAACTTTTTTAGTTTTTCCAAATAAGTTGATGGCAATTAGTTTTAACTAGTTAACCCGCATGGCGTTAAAACGTCAAATTAGAACTACATTTTTTTTAACAGGTGGCAACCCTAATGAAAAGATTTTCAAAGCAGAGTTTTTACTAAAATATTTCATTCGTCTTGGGTATAACTTAAATAAATTCAAAATTTCAAACAGGTGGCAACCCTCTTTGAGGGTGTTTCAAACGAAAATATTTGTATATCCCTTCCGTCTGACATGGTGATATATATATATATATATATATATATTTGAGTTTCCGAATCAAGTTGAATTTGATTTTTTAAAAACGTGGCAACTTTCATTAATGCAGTGAAGAAATAAACTCTTTTCAAACCCATTTCGACTGATATCAATCTTTTAATAATTCATTTAAATTATTAAATTATTTGGATATAACCTTTTCAACAGGTGGCAACCTTCTTCAAACACCTAAAGAGTTCCCAATATTCAAACTGAAGATTTCGTGACGTTTTCGTGTGACATTCGTATTTTATTAAAAAAATGGGGTAGAATTTTTGTAATTAAAACAAAAATTTTTTTTTTTTGTAAATATAGTTACACTGTAACAAAAATTATGTAACTGAAAGTTTACCACTTCATACAAAACTTTGGAAAATTTAACACATTTTTATCAAAAATTTCAAACGAAAGCGATATAAAAAGCTTTTAGTTTGATAAAAGTTAAACAAAAAAAAATTTAAACTTTTGTGAAAATAAAACTTATTTGAACTTTCTGCATTCTATGCGAGTGTACCTAAAGGGCAAGAACAATACATCTTAAGTAATTGTTATGACCACACTTTAAAATAAGCGAAATAGGGCTTTTTAGGGGCACGTATTGAAAAATAATATCTTCATTCGAGTATTTTTAAAAAAGAACATCCCATATATATATCATCAGATCTGCACCGTTTGTTAGATTTTCAAAAATGAGGTGCCAAATTAAAGGGCTTGGGCTGTAGACGTGCAATAAGGTTTTACTTTTTCGAAAAGAGTTGCCACCTGTCAAATCATTTCACTCAAGTTATTAATAATAAATGTCCTCAGGTCCGCACCATTCATTCGATTTTCAAAAGTCAGGTGTCGAATTAAAGGGCTTAATGTGTGGATGTTCAATATGGTTTTACTTTTTCGAAAGAGTTGCCACCAGTTAAGAAATTAGGCTAAAACCCGTTTAAAAAATGTTATTAAATTTTAATTAAAGGAATTTTGCATGTGAATAAGGTATCACTATATTGGTGTCAAACAAAAGAGGTTTAAGAAGGTGGTACGTTGAAAATATTATTTAATAAATTGAACTAAACGATGGTTATCTATGGAAATGGGTTTAAAATCCTTTATTTCAGAACTATTTTTAGGAGGGTTGACACGTGTTAAAAAAATTAATTTCAACTTAATTCATCAGTCACATGAAATATTGTTAACAATATCATACGAAAAATATTTAAGTAAATTTTGGTCCGGGTTGCCGCTTAAAAATCAAAGCCAACTTAATTCATCAGTTAAATGAAATATGTATACCAATACCAGACGATAAAAAGATTTTAGTTTGAAAATACTTTTAAAGCGGTTGCCACCTGTTTGAAAAGTCGAATTCGTTTTACTTTTACACAAGCTACATAAATGAAATATCGAAGTATTAGTGCCAAACGAAAAAGTTTTAAAAAACTTTAGGCTGATAATATTTTTAATTAGGGTTTCTATGTATTTTTTTAAGGTCATCGCAACGTTATTTCGAATTTCCAAAATTAGAGCTCAAATTAAAGAACTGGGATTCTACATAGATGTACAATAACGTTTTATTTTTTGAAGTTCGAACTTTTTAGCGGTACAGGGAGATTTGAAATTTGATGGAATGAAAACCGACACTGCTCACCAGTCGCTATCCTCATTCTATTTATTCAATATTTTCTTCGTATGCAATTTGTTGCTCTAACAACTTCGAGTATATGTATTTGTAATTCAGTTCGCTCATGGTCCATTAGACATGAAGGTTAAATTTTCTACACTCCAATTCATAAAAAAATTATTCCAGGTGACATGCTATGTAATAAATCATTACCATCATTATTTATTTATGTGAAGCTATGTATGCATGTATGCATACGAGCACACGCACATACACATGCATGTACATAAGTACCAACGATTGCGCATTTCCTCTTATCCATTTTAAGGTTTTTGTAATTTCATGGAGTGAGCAACAATTTTCTTACGATTTCCTATTCGCACACATCCATACATACATACATTCAAAATTTAACAAGTTGCAGTTTTTTTTTCTTTCTTTTGCTATAAGACTTCACATTTACGCGCTACTTAGAGGGCGCACAGTGTGGCGGCACAAAGTGAATCGCGCCAAAGTGATTATTGCGTGAATTGCTCTTTTCCTGTTCTCAGAATTGCCACTTTCGATGTCAACAGAAAAAGCAAAAGAAAAAAAATAAAAAATGATAATAAAAAATTTACTTGCAAATGTCCAAAGGTAGGCAATTTGGTCGTTCGTTACCTTATCGCTTGTAAAGTACAGACAGCACTTGTGAGTTGGCATGGCATGGCTCATACTTGTGCCACAAGTTGCCATGCACTATTTACACAGCTGTGTGAAATTCATCGTTACAAAGAGCCACAGATATTTCGTATTTGTAGAGGATGAAAAAATTTATTTTCTCCAATGGCTTCAAATTTGCGGCAGCAGTGGTTGAATGGTGTGGGTGCCTTGGCCTTGGTTTATCTTAAATTCGAAGAGCATGGCAACCTTCGTACAGGGAAAAATATTTCAAAACTTTAAACTGTTGTAAGATACATACATACAAGTTCTTTTTAAATAATATTATCTTCTAGTCTGGTTCGAGGCTAAACTTTATTTCCCCTACAAAAAAAACGTACAAGCAAAAGTATGTGTATGCATCGTAGGTGTGCATAATACAGATAATTATGTGGGTATGAATTTACATATTTATTCTTAGCGTTGAACGGAATATTTAAGTATCTCAATCTCACCTTGATATTAATAAATCACCATTCATGCTTACTCGTATCTTAACATGTTGCCAAATAAATTCATTTCCGTTATCGCAATTTGTACTAATTAAATTTTAATCATCTTTTAGCTTAACATATGCATTTATAATTGAACACAAATTCTTATCTTTATAACTCATTACATTCAATCTAAATTAATAAACATTATTTTTCGTCTAATAGCATACTTTTTGCGGACATTTGCGGCTTCACCAGCCTCTCTGATCAATGCACCGCCGAAGAATTGGTTCGGTTGCTTAACGAACTTTTTGCCAGGTAAGGTATTTTTATTCATATATGGACTCGTATTATAATTAAGAAGAACGTCATAACTCATAAAACTAAAACTTGGCTTTAAGCGGTTTTAATCGACTTTAAAAAAAGGAATATTAAAAAAATTGGTTGGTTGTGAGTAAATTGGCAAATTCAACGGAAATTGCACACGGAAATGGTGGGATTTTAGGGATTTTCGGGATTCTCTGGATTCTCGGGACTTGTCGATATAATAATCGATGTTTTTATCGGCTTTGTTATCGATATTTTATCGGTTTTGTTATATATATTTTTACCGATTTTGTTATCGCAATTTTTATCGATATTGTTATCGATTTTACAACAGATTCTTTCGGAACTTGTCGAAATAATAATAGATATTTTTATCGATTTTGTTATCGATATTTTTAGCGATTGTGTTATCGATTTATTAATCGATATTTTAAACGATTTTGCTATCGATATATTTATCAAACTTGTTATCGAGTTGGTTGTCAATTATTTATCGATTTTTTTTATCGATTATTTATCGATTTTGATATCGATTATTTATCTTTCGTTATCGTTATCGAATTTTTAATAGAGTTATCGATTATTTATTATAAAGATTAAATTGAAGGAGAAGAAAACAGAAAAACATAAATGTTAGTGGTAGAGGTAGGGATCTAGATAGAAAAAAGAGAAAATACAACCTTAAACAAAATCAGATGTATGTACTTACTTACTTACTTTTTTCTAAAATACCCAGAGCGAAATTAA
>NW_016166521.1:8540-24024 GCF_001687245.7 Rhagoletis zephyria | reverse complement strand
AAAAAAAAAATAAGCGAATCATTGCGGAACAAGCCTTTTTTATGTTATTACTCGTAGAGAAAAATTCGATTTTTTTTTATTGAACAACAACAAAAATTTTGTAAACTTTGTGCACCCTTGTAAATGGTAAATTTTGGTTTGCTTATATCATTGAATCAAAGAAATATTACGTTCCGCATAGTCGTTAAGCACTTCTGTTTTCGTACAGCTTTCTAAAAGTTCATGCTTCAAGGTTCATCTTGAATATGCAAAAAAAGCTTAAATTTTAATATTTCCATTCCTCACAATTGTAGCAAAGAAAGAGAAAGTTCTTCTTCCGAACCTAAAATTTGGTCCTTAGCTTACCGCAGGCGTCGAGGAAAAGTAAGTGATTTCGGTGCTCTGAAAAAGCCAGATATGTTCAGAAAAATCGGTAAAGGCTTTTTAGCCAATATCAATATTTGGTTAAAGTTTTGAAAGGGGTAGATATCTTTGTATGAAGCTCAACAGATGGCTGAGTGGATGAAGTGCCTATCACCTATCTCGGCAACCAGTTCGAAAATGCCCTATCCCATAAAACTTATCAAAAACTCCACTTCAGAATTTTATTGCAGAACACTCTATCCCATAACTTGGTTGAAGAACGACCTATCTCAGAATTCGGTTCAAAAACCCCCTATCCCAAATGAAAATGTGCTAAGATAGGGCGTTTTTTTTTTCAATTTTTCTAAAGAGCGATTTTATATACCAGGATGATGTAAGCGATGGTCAAAATCTGAAAAAAAATAGAAAATATATAATTTTTTTCCTAGTCTGACAATAGATTACAATACATCATTTTAATGGCATATAAATCCTCTTCTCACAACATATTTGATTTTAAAAATCAAATGAAAAATAGTTGTTCAAAAGCTGATAAATCTCCAAAACCGTATTTGCAGACCTAAAAGGACAGGTCACGACCTCTAACCAACGATTTTTAAAAAATCTATAAAAATAGGCCATAATATTTCGCATAAAAAGGATCATAAAATTAAAAAAAAATCCATGGCCACCCTAATTTATATCTTTTTCTCTGAATAATTTATTTTGATTCAGTCTTGTTTTTTTGGTCGTTTTCACCTCAGGAGATTTTCTGAACTTTGGAAAGTAGCGGATTTCGTCGGTAGTACCGGGAAGGGATTTTCGTCCAGTGCCCTCGTTCAGAGACTCAAGCTGCAGAAAACCTCGAAAGAGGTTCTCCTAAAAGCCAGTCTCTAATTGCAGATTTCAGTTCAGTTTAACTGAAGTCATTTCAGTTAGTACCTAAATGTTAGAAACAATTATATAATGGCTCTGGCAAAGATGAACTCGATAAAATTATGTACAAATACTGCCTCTGAAACCGGTGTATTGTAAGAGAACCATTACCTGAATGAAAGGAGGAGGTTATCAGTTCGTCGGAATTTTTTTTTTTTGCGAATTTTTAGAAACCTTCTTTTCGTACAAATTTGTACCAGGTTAATGTACATACGTAAATACTTTAAAGCGCTCTAGGCACGCACGACTGGAATGTCTACAACTCTATTAACTGGGAAAGACACATGCATGTATGTAGGTATGCAAATCCAATACGTATGTATGTATATGTATATGTACGCATTCTTTGTGTGACATTCTGCAAAAACATAACATGTCTAAATTAAAAATTTGAACACATTATTATTGTTTTTTTTTTTTTATGCGCCCTTGTCACGTTCATTTATTTATATGCAGATATATACTTATTACAGACACATAAACGTCTATGACACAGACTTATGCAAATTCAGCAAATGCCATTTAACATGCAACAATTCGAGTTTCAACAATTCTACTCAACAAAATTCCACTTATCTTCATCCGACTGCACTCCTCCTTTCCATTTTATTCCACTTCACTGCCATACAATTCAATTTAATTCGATTGTATACAAATCGGGTTTTTTGGTGGTGAAAATCGATTTGATTTGTGGTTATTGAATGGAATTGTTACATCTCTTGTTGTTGTTGTTTTAGAGTTTTTAGAACGCATTTTGTGGCCAATTGTTGGCCTCTGTGACATTTTGCTATGAGTGACATAATTAAATGCATGCATAAATAAATTTATTTGCCTACACGTACATACATACATACATATGTACCTGGTTTTAGGAGTAGAGAAATATATTTAAAATAAATAAATAAGGAAAAATTTATAAATTTATATTTCTCAGTCATAACTTGGAATACTTCATTCCAGTCGATATTATATGCAACTAAAAATTGCTTGGTAAAAGTGGTTTGTGACAATTTGAGCTTTTTCGAGACCACAAACTTGGGTGCAAACTTGTAGCCTCTTCCTGACGTTGATCAATTGCAGTATGTCATACTAAGAAAGACGGCAAAACTGTGAAATATTCTACAGAAATGGTTGGCCTGTCTTAAGCCTCACTTTAGCAAAGGCTGGACACTCGCAGAGAAAGCGTTCAGCTGTCTTCTTCGAGTCCGGCTCGTTAAAACTACCGCAAAGACTACGGCATGCACACCCACAGGCCAGTGTTCTAAGCAGACAACCATGAGTTTGTAAATAATTCCCTTTGTTCATTCTGACAAAACCCTAGTTTTAGTTGCCTTTTAGTTATAAAAGATCTACTAGTATTTCTTGAAATTCCAGTAGTTTCTTTAAAAAGATATATGTAGATGTGAAATATAACCTTTTGACCAGTATAAAATGAAAGCTAAATTATTGGCCATTTATCACTAAAATAAAAAATTCCGATTCCTTAAAAATAAGCTGGACCTTTTTTTTCAGAAATACCAACTTTATTTTAAAAAATTTGTTTGAATTCTATCTTAGGATGTCAATTAATATGTCAAATGTCAGAAATGTAGTTATGTTGAAATTTCTAACCATTTTGATATCCACTCCAAAATAACGAGCAAGATAAAATTCCACATTTTATCATAGCGAGCCTTAACCGCAAAAATAAATAGAAACTTAGGTTGAAAGGTTAAGTAGCACCTACGATCAGGGACGCCTAGGACAAATCCGGGCCCGGTACTAAATATGTGCTGACTGAAAGATTCCACATTGCATTCTTATTTTACTATAAAAGTTCACTAAATTGGAAGAATACGTCTTATGAAATGTTTTATTCCAAATATCTCGAAAAATTTTACGAGGTTTAGCTCTAGAACGCTCCACCGCAAAATCTTATCTTCGGCGTGCAAAATTCTTAGGCAGTATTTTACAGATATTTACATATAAAACAATAACTTAAACGCTAATATTAAATTCCTATTTTCCCAGATAAACAACCTGTTGGTGGGCTATAATGTTTGTATGTATGTACTTGAACATTTTAAATTAGCTGCATACCTAACACGCCTCTTGTGGAAATATGCACCGAACATTCCTGCTATTTTAGAACCGAACTCCAACGCACGCATACCAACCTACTAATGCCTGACTAAACCGCGGGTTAGATGACTAGCAGATTGTTTATGTCATACATGCAGCTCATTAGTTGTGGAAAATTGACATGCCAACGTGAAAGCGCTGGCCAAGCAGGCTGCCAACGAGGCACACAGCATGCACAGAGAACGCAGCGAGAGCAGCATAATTGCCAACGGAATGATGATGGGAGTGTGCGAGCGGGCGAATAAGTGCCTCCGATATACGGCTACCCAACAAACACTGCACCAAAAATTTTCAAACGTTTGAAAAATGTTTGTGTTCGAGCTATGTACCTAACAATAACCGCAATATTGCAGCATTGTTGCTTTCTTGATGATAGCAACGATGAGCAACTGATTGTTAAAATTTTGTTCCTCGAACGCTTGCTTTAGAAAGAGTCCCCCGAATTTTCGCATAGAACATGATGGCCTTTCATAAAAAAGCTATTAAATAAACTGTTAACTGCATAACTAAAAATTTCTTTCCTATAAAAACTGTGCATGTACATGCAACATTGGCAACCCTAAACAAACTGTAACTGGACTCATTTAGTTCCGCGGCACTCACGTTTGAGACAAAGTTGAGAATTCAATATTTCTTAATTTAATAACAAAGAGAAATTACATATTAGAAAAGCTTCTTTTACTATAGGAACGCTATCAATGGTTATTTTAGATACATTTGAGCACTAACGTTTGAGTTTTGAATTTTAGATTGAACAAAAATGTTTATTGGTTGCGTGCTCGTACGTGTGTATGTTTGCATCTCCAATCGTGCCTCCACACGTTAACGCGAATGTCAGCTGCCAGGGTTAGAACTGTACTACGTTCGTAGTAGATTTAATACGGCTTTCGAGAAAACTTTAAATTTACTACACTACTTCGCTTTATCCACGATCTACTACGATTTTCTTTAAATATAATATACTACGAATACTGCAGTATCTGCTTCTACAATTCTTTTTTTTTTAAGGAAAGGTGTTACCTCACAGGTAGTCGCGTACTAGTTTGGTTTAAATCCAATCATTGGATCATGAAGAATTTAACGATAATCTTAAATTTTTATATGAAAATTTAAGTCGGTTTTGCTTTTTTGCTTAAATTACTTGTTAAATAAAATTTATCGACACATTGCTAAAATCACTAAAGGTAAATTTCTTTTGGAAACGGCATAACTTTAATATCGTATTTTTTAAGATAACTTTTCCGCTTGTTCGCTAAAATGTCGTTCATCAAAATTTAATTTGGCTTTTTTTTTGTAAAAGCGTAATTATAGGAACAAAATTGAGTGATAACGCATTTTTCGGGGAACACAAGGATCGGCAGCAATATTTCAACACTACAAAAATTTTATATTAGTATTATACCATTCTGTATAAATCGTCTACTACGAAACTTTATTTTCTGCTACGATTTTTCGCGCCATTTACTCCGATTTAGGCAGCTTATCATAGTTCTCACCCGTTTGGCAGCTGTTAGCGTTTTTTTATTAAAGAACGGGAATGCGGAAAGGAACGAGTAAGGTGAAAAATAATGGCCAGAGGTAAACGTAAGTTGCGTAAAAGTCAATGTAAAAAGCCAAAGCAGAACAGAGCATAGGGAATTTAGGATTACACGAATACACACTTAGGTACTTGGATAGTGTCCCTGCAGCAATTCGGACTCAACCTAGGTTAGCCCCCGGATAGTCCCTATTTTTACTAGTACGAGTCCCTCATAATTCCCATACCAATGGTTTTAATTATTGGTATTGGTAATGATAATTTTTGGCATGTCATTGGAAAAGGAGTTTTTTCGTTTGAATACGATTTTGTTCGGCACTTCACAGACGCTTTTTCGTAATTAAGAAAAACCTAAAAAAAATCTAAAATTTGATGCTCCATCTAAAGCCATTTGACGCTTCCGAAAGCTAACAAATAATAGCGGCACGACATATAAATTTGTTTTCAAATGTTCAGTTAAACATTTTGGAAGACACAGAAGGGTGTTAATTTGAATTTTTTTATTTAGCCGCACTAATTTTTGATAAATATTTCTATACAACACTACTCTGTGTGCACAAACCTGTGTCTATTTCTAGAACGGTTCCCACGGCACTGATCGCAAGCTAACATTTGCGATGCAAACAAATGCCCAACTCAAACCGGTGAGGTACTGGTGCTTTTCAGAAAATCGGCCGCGTTATTACTGCAGGGGTTTGACTGCAATATGTGCGCGTGTCCACCTATGGAATGCGTGTGTGTGTGTGTGTGGAGGAACGTGGGACTGCTGAATAATAAATGTTAATAAGCTTTATGAGCAAATATGCAGCTGGTGGCTGGTGGTTGGTGGCTGACAAGTATACATATGTATGTACATAGGTATGTGATTGAACTTGGCGTGTGTCCTGCTGTATGAATGGAAGTGTGTATAATAAGTATGAGATTGTAAGGGTTGAGTTGTGTTAATAAAAATATTATATATGTACAAACAAACACGTGCTTTGTATATAAATGAACTAGCTGGTGTATGTTTGCTTTTGCGCACGCCGGGATTTCGCCAAACGTTAAACAACAACACAATCTTCCATTAAGTGAATGGGTTGCCATTCATAACTGTCGCACGCAAGCATACAGCCAGCCCTCTATAAGCAAACTCTTCTGCAGATTTGTGGGAGTGTGCTTAATAACGCTTGTATGGTAGCCATGTTGTCTTTAGTCATTAGCTAGCCCTTTCGCTGCCCGCTCCCGTTATACAGCAGCTAGTACTTGCACCGTTCACCGTTCACCTTTGACCAGACTGATATATCATTTGCAACACTTTACACGGCACCGTAGTTGTGTCTAAGGGCAAGGACCATGCCTGAATGCATGCACATATGTATCTATGCGATATGTAAATAAAGGTACGTATGTATATTTATGACATGTAGCTGATTTTTCGCAGTTCTGAGCTGCTGGCACGCACGCATTTGTACTCATGGAATCGAGCAGAAAATTGCTTTTCTTAACGCGTCTTTTTGAGTTATGACATTCGCAACTACAGTCTACATTGACAAACCACAACGTTATTCGGAAAAATAAACTAATCTTCTCGAGATTACACTGAACTTTGGAGTCAAGAAGGTGAAAAAATAAATCAATATCCTATAAATAAGTAATCCAAAAAGGTTATCAGATATACTTAGGGCTTTCGTCAAAGCAGGCAGGGTAGTACTGTAACCGGCAGCTACTAAATGGCAGACTACATTCCTAATACCAGCAGCGACTGAAATATATGTAAAAAAGGAGCTTATATTTAGGAGGACTTAAATATTAAAAAAGTAAATTTGGTGGCTCAGGCTTAAATATATGATGGAAGAGGCAGTGTAAGTTCCATCCTTAAGCTGCAATTCAACTTCTCTTAAATTGCCTAGATCAAATTTAGGCATGAACAATAGGGCTCACTGCCCCTATCTTCAAAACTAAAAGCAAAAATAAAGTCCAGGACAACTCAAAGTGTGGAAACTGAACTATTTTTGTAACTTTTACCTATTGCGAGACTGCGTTTTAGGTGCTTACGGCCACAGAAATGGATTATTTGTCACAAGAATATCAAAAATATATATTTAAAACTTGTTAAGAAGTTCAATGCATGCAGTTTTTAGGTCAATAAAATAAAATAATTGAAACCCACATATTCTTGAAGGTCATTGGAAGAGTTACAATAATTTGTGGTATCCAAAAAAAGCATTTTTCCTGTATTTTCCGCCTCAACAGCCTTGAAACATCGTTACATTTATTTGGCTATCTGTTCTCCTTCTATGTAGTCCTTAATGACGATTCGTTCTCTGATCACCATTACATCCAATTCGACTTTGGTGGAGTCTCGTCTATGGTGCGTCCCATGAGAAATTTTATAAATACCGATTGGCAAAAGTACAGAGAGGAACTAAATAAGCAACTCCCAATAACTACATAAGCAATGGTACAGAACTCTTCAGATCTAGATACTTTGGTCAAATGCTTCCCGTTGGCATGTGTCAGGTTCTACCCCACAAAAAAGCCAACGTACAAAAGGGAACCACCCTGGAGTTCAGAGATCGATGCGGCGCACAAATTTCGCCAAAGGGAATTAAATCTCGCTGATTTCTCCAGAAGTTAAACTCCAGTTCACCTTCTGCCGGGATGATCGCTAAGATACGATGGTGAATGGCCCGGATTTTTTTCCAAGCACGCCCTTTCGGGGTGCCGAATAAGCCACTCATTGAAGAAGGTCAGCCAATTGCGGCTTATCTTTCCACAAAAGAAAAGTTAATTTGAGAAACAGATTCCTTTAATCTAAATAAAACGCCGCGTACAGATAACGCTTCACCTATTCAGCTGCAGCAATCATTGGAGCCTCTCAGAACAAGAAGCAATAGTATTCATGCGATATTACGGGCAATATTCCCGGAACGTCCAAACAATTGAGTTTTCATTTAGGTTTCGACAATTCAAAGACAAATTTTGGTAATCGCTTAACAGAAAGTTTTTCAAAATGGTCGAATTGCTTTGGCAGGCCACCGGTTTAGCCCTTATGCACCAGTTAATGAACCAGGTGACCTGCTTGCATGTTTACTGACTGGTTTGGCTTTTCACTTCAAGCAACTTAATAAGGTTTTTCCACTACGCTTATGTTAGCCAAAACATTTTTCGTATGAAAAGCAGCATGAAACGCAGATGTACCATTTGACAGACATCAACCAATGCCAAGTGAACATATTTAATTGTTTATGTTAACATTATTCTAGTAATGGAAAATATACGTGATCAGAAGTTTCAGTAATATTTCATAATATTTCTACATACATACACACACACATATTCGGAAACAGCTGTAAAACAAACGCTCGAGCGGTAGGAAGCAACAGCGACGCAGGCAGAATTAGACAAAATAAATGAATGTCTTATATGTACATATGTATGTACAAAAATGCGTATGTATGTACATATAAAATATGTTTCTGTATATTTATGTATTCCCAGTTGGGCCATGCAGAATGTGGTTCCAAAAATAATGCCTTTTTAGGTACAAATTTCTTTATGAGAAGTTGGTGAATATCTGCATGGAAAAGCAATCGCATCCTTTTTTCACCATAATGTAAGGCTAAAAATCTGTAGATCGTGAAAACTTCGCTGCTAAAATAAGCACTTTGTGATGCTCTGGCTGCGGCAGTTAAGTCCAAATGAGAATAAAAAACTCTACAAAGCTCTCCAAACCTACAACATCATCCAAAACCGCCTTCTTAAAGAACCGTTCTTGCTATGTTTCTCGCCTGTATAAAAGCGAATTAAAGGCTTCATGTTTTTGTAGTTGCAGCTTTGGAATTACTTCTGAGTTGAAAAAGAATAAGGAAATTTTTGAAGTAACCTAGTCCGACTGGGTTAGTGTTTGCTGGCAGAGTCATCAAGTGTAAGTCAGACCGACGACACACGTTGCGTATACGCACTGCTGAGCTAAATGAATTTTCACTTATAAATGTGCATACTATGTATATATGTATGTATGTACAATGTACATAGGTGAGAAAGAAAAAATTTATTAAAATCCAAATTGTATGTTTGTGCTGCCATAAGCAAACGTGCGTGATTGTCATATGTCTTTAGAACACATTTGTAGATATTAGTATAATTATTCGTTTGTATTACTTACATATTTATATAAGTATTTACATATTTACATTTGGATTTATATTTGGCTGGCTCTTTCTTAAGTCGTAAAATAATAATAATTGCTAATATAATAATCAGACACATTTCACCTTTAGGCTTTAGAACTTAATTTCATTAAGGCATTTACTTACTGATTTAATTTACACTCTAAAAAAACTGTTTGAAAATGCGACTATAAATCGAGTATATTTTTGTTTATTTTTAAATTTTTTTGGTAAATTTACACGATGAATATGTATTTTTTTCGTTTACATATTTTCGTGTGTAAAAATCATTTTTTTTAGCGGCTTTACACAATTCTACGGGTGAAATTAAACAAAAGATGTGTATTTTGTAGCTTGTACACACCTTGGTAGTAAATTTACGCACACCACAGCAGTTATATTACACTCTAAAAAGTCTGAAATTTAAACAAACTATTCGTTTAATAATCGAGCATGTAATTTCGCGAATAATAAGGTAGGAAATCAGTAACCTACCTTTTAGGTAGGAAATCTACACAATTTTTTTTTAGAGTGTAGTGCAAAATTGGTATTAAAATTTGTGTTAGTTAATTACATGATTATTATTATTATTATTAATTAAATAGATGATTCGATTACAGGAAGTAGTTCAATAAAATCATAGCTTATTAGAAATATATGGAAGCATTGATAGCAAATTTCACGGAATCAATTTAGGCGAAAAAAAATGTTTGTTTGAATTTAATACGGCAACTTACAGAATTTCAATTAAATTTCTGGAGCGACCGTGCATGTCTTTGAACTACATACATATCGCCACCTTAATTCAGAATGGCCCTAACCAACACTTATTTCGAAACTGCATTGTCTACCGATTTTGGTAGGATATATTTAAATACATTTACATCTCACATGCGGGAAACGGGTTTAGCTCATTTGGGTATAGGGACACGGTGTATTAATGGGCAATAAAGTGGCAGATATTTATAGAGGGATTCACAATAATAATAATCTCAATGGTTTTACCCTCCTTTCCCGCCCATCCGCATTATTTTCAATTTTTGCGCCGAGTCACGAAAGGCAGGAGTTTGTTAAGTATCGAGATCTTAAACTGTTCGGCTACAGAACTAAATTCATTTGCTGATTTTATGTCTTTATGTTAGTAATTCATTTATTGGGAAAGGATAGTATCGCTTTCTTAATGCTGAAAAGCGAATATGATACATATATATATCAAGCATGCTGGAACGAGAGTAAAAATCCTGCCATTGAGTTTAGAAACTTTAACAGGTTTTGGTTCAGACCCAATAACATTATAAATAGGTAGTATAAATATTGTTAACTTTCTTGGAAAAACTACTTGAAAGAATTTGTCAAAGTTCAGATAGAGATGATTTTTCTCCCACTAACACTGCATCCTTTCGTTGTTATTTAGCAATAAAGCTGAGTATTCATCATCGATATTGAAGGTATTTCGAAAACGGAAAGCAACGATGTTTATCAACGAAAACCTTCTGTAAAGATAGTTTCAACTTGGTAGCTTGCCTTAAAACTTGCCAGACGTTTCTCAGTTTAAATTAGCAAGATTCGATGCTGTACGCCTTTCCCTACTAAAATCATCTTGGCGTGTGCTTATAAAGTTGGAATCTGAGAATATAAACTACTCCTTGACCCTTAAAGGGTAACGTTATTTTACGAATTTTAAAGATAATTTTTGTCAAATCGACGAAGTCATTTTCATCTCATATTTTCTGTTTGAACAATGTAGCATACAAGATTGCAAAACTACTTTTAATAATGATGACCCTTAAGAAGAGAGAAAACACAGCTTAAGCTTTTTTTTGTATTTTATAGCAATTCGCTCTTCAGACCAATGGAGAAAAAAATGGAAAAAGAGTAAACGTGTTCGTCAAATCGTTGAAAATTACCCGTTTAGGGTTAACAATAATTTCAAATAATTTTTAAATTGTTGCCAATTTTGTAATAGCATAAAACTTTGCAGCGTAATTTTTACTACCAAATATACACTACCGGCAAAAAGTATTGGCACAGCGAGTTTTGCACAATATATGCACCAATTTTAATTCTAATATTTTTTTCGCATTTTTTTTTTTTTTAAATATGGTTCATTCTACAACAAAAAACACAGAAGTATTATTTCCAAACTTTGTGTAAAACGCGCGAAAATTCAATAAATTTTCATTAAAATTTTCAACTTTTTAATCTGATTTTTGGAATTTTCCTGAGTATGCAGTTTTGTAGCACATTAAATTGTAGTATACAAAATACAAGTTCGGAGTTAGTCAAAAATCGCTTTGATTGTTGAAAGCGTTTTGCATTTTTTTCCATATAAAGTATTTTCGATTTTTTTTTTTTTGTATGGAAGAGGCTGCGTGAAAAAACATTGCCACAAATCAACGGTAGTTCGTAGCTACTTAGAGCTTCTACTTTCTTATAGTAAAATTGATTGGGCTACAAATTTGCGTACTCAAAAAAAAAAATCTGATTAAAAAGTTAAAAATTTGCATGAAAATTTGCTGAATTTCCGCGAGTTATGCACAAAGTGTAGAAATTATATTTTTATGTTTTTTGTTGTAGAATGAACCATAATTTTATAAAAAATTGTCGGAAAAATATTACTATAAAAAGTGTTGCATATATTGTAAAAAAGCAGCTGTGCCAATATCTTTTGCCGGCAGTGTAAAGAGCATCGAAAA
The DNA here is from genome assembly GCF_001687245.7 of Rhagoletis zephyria. NCBI lineage: Eukaryota > Metazoa > Arthropoda > Insecta > Diptera > Tephritidae > Rhagoletis > Rhagoletis zephyria. The sequence continues at coordinate 12,238 of NW_016166521.1, read as the reverse complement.
AGGTTCTGCTAAATATTTATGTATTTAAGAAAACTATCGGACAGATTTTACAAAGCTACACAAAATTGTTAAAGTAAAATGTGCACAAAAACATTTAATGCCATTGATATGAAAAAGTTTTAAATAAATAATTAAAAGAAGCCCATGTAAACATATCCGCAAAGAAAAATACAAAAATATCTACCCATTATAAGTGGCAGACATATATGCACAAATGCACACATATGTACATATTCATAGGTATGATATTCACACGCATATGCATGTATGTATGCATGTACATATATCATTTGCAAACTTTTACGTTTATGATGCCCTTGACTTTCTTAAGTTTCGCTAAATTTTTTCACTACACTTTGACTTTGTCTTAAACTTGTCGTTTTATTTTGGTTTCGCAAGTTTAAATTTTTTTCCTTATATGCATTTATGCTTGTTTTCGACATGTGCTTGGTCGTGTCGCATTTATATAGCGAACACATGCACATCTGTATGTACATATATACATATGCACATTAGATTGGCTCATACGCCATATAAAAAAATAATAAATGGGCCTCATACATCACAAAGTGAACCTCATCTGGCGGCTGCTGTGGCTAAGTAGTTAGAGGACTACTCTGTAGGACCTGGGTTCGATCCCTGTTAAGGGCAACATTTAAACCAAAAATGTGTGTTTTTTTAGCAGCGGTCGCACCTCAGCTTGCAATGGCAAACCTTCGGGTGTATTTATGCCATGAAAAAGATCCTCATAAAATCCATTCGCCATTCGGAGGTGGTATAAAGCTGCAGTTCCCTCCATTTCTGTATGAAAATCAAGATGCACACCTCAAATCGGAGGAGAAGCTTGGTCAGGGTGAAGCGCCAAAATATTAATATTATTATTCATCTCGAACCACAGGTTCAGGATCACAAAAATTATCGAGGACTAGTACCCCGTTGAATAGTTTGGGCCTGCCCATTACATCAGGGGAAGATCTAAGTAGAGTAAAATTTGGCCTCACTCAGCACTTGCGATTAGCGTCAATTTCCGCGGAAGAGAAACGATTGGTTTTTCTTATTGGATTCAAAAATAAGAGGAAACAAGTGAACGAATTAACAATTGCCTTTATCAGGGGAGTCACGCTGAGGTAAAGATGCTCGAAACCATGTTTATTGAGTTGCGGCAACGTATCGAATTAGTCAAATTTACCAATGTTTATTGAGTTGTCGAAATTAATAGACACAGAAACTTATTTGTAGAAATTTATGGATATTTATTGAATTATCATATTTATGTTAACAAAATTTATCGAGTTATCGTAAAGCATCCAGTTCTTTCAACTTATCGAGGTATCGATACTTATTCACTTACGGAAATTCGTCGATTTATCTATTCGAAGTTTTTAGAATTTTCGCAATATATCGAGTTATCGAAATTTGAAATTTTATATAAGTTTATCGAGTTATCACTGCTTGTCGAATATTATCGTGTTACCAGAATGTAACAAGTTATCAAGATTTGTCAATGGCTTTCGAAAATAATGGACCTATCAAAATGAACTGAGTAATCGAAATTTATAGAGGTATCCATAGTTTATCGAATTTTCGATTTACATCGAGATATATATATATTTTTTAAACTTCGAGAGTAACTGGCACTTTTAGTATAATTTTTTTTTCATTATTTTTCAACATATCAATGTATTTCTAAATAACCTTAACACAGCTGACAGCTACAGCTTTGAATTTTGTGAGCAATGTAAAAAGAGGATTGGAACTCAAACTGAAGAATAAAAAACAAATTCTTTTGGGTTATGACTTTTTTCCAGCAAACCAACGATATACATATGTCTTCATTGTTTGAAGTTCAAGTAAAGTTTTGTGTACGCTCCATCAAATGCTCAATGTCTTTCGTATGTTGGCTTGGTGTCTACCATTGTTATTGTTGTACCTTGTAAATCACAGAAGAATTTGCATAAAATTGCAAAGTTAAACAAAGCACGCGCGTGCGTTCACATGCCCGCACACAGAAACACACATGCAATCACAAACATACATACGTACGTATGCGTATAAAAATATGCAGACTTTTTTAACTTTTGCGCGCTGCTAAAGAGTTGTTGCCGCCAAAACTAAAAAACCAGCAGCTCAATGCAAACGACAAATTTGTTAATATTAGTAACATGTCCACATGTCAGCAAAGTGAAGGCCACAAGGGACGCCAAAGCGTTCAGATTGCCTATTTAGCCGTTAAATACCCGACAAATGAAATAATGACGTACATATAAATAAAGACAATTACAGTAGCAAAGCTAATTAAATATATTGGCAAAACCAAAATGCATTTTCATACAGTGACACTAACTCCAGCGGCTATTCAAATGAAAGTATGTAAATGTCAACAAACGATTAGCATGGCAGCATGCTAGTGTGCGTGTGTGCGTGTGTGCTTGCGTGGGCGGTTGTGTGTAAGTAGACTATTTTTTTCACGCTTTGTTTACAAACACTTTGCTGTTAATATCAATTGCAAAATTTATAAATAAATAACAGTGCTGCGCATATCAATGAGCCAACAATGACAGTGACAGTGAGATGTGACAAAATCGAAACTCTTTTTAAGGGCAGGCCCAATAAAAATACAGTATCGCTATTTATGCATCTAAGACACGTGCACATTAATGGTGCTGCGTAACTGCTGCAAATGCTAAACTTTTGTAATGATATCGAGGTTAGCCGCATAGAGAAAAGCTTAGCTGTTTATATATGTATATATGCATAATCTCGACTTCCGTAGGAGAGCACATTACCGTCATACCCTAGTAAATCTTTTGCAGCAAATTAACTAAAATAATTTTCAACTGGAAATTCAAATGCAGATTAACCACGAACATCACTAATGTAATTATGTAAGTACATTAGACTGCATTAGCAAAAAAAGCTTACGGTTTTTCCGCCGCGATTACAAAATTTATTATATTTTAAGACGCCCACCAAAGTATTTCTGAAAATTATTAAGATTTACGTGAGCTGAACCGATTTGAAAATACCTACAAAAATAGAGTTCTTTATGAATAAAAATAGTTTCTTAAAGAGCTTTTTGAAAAAAAGTTAGACTTAAAAAATCTGCATAAAATTATTTAAAAATCTTTTCAGCGGAATCGTAATAATGAGATTTTTGATGCTGTTTTTTCTTTTAATTTTCCCACTATTTTTATTTATGTTAAAAAAAAAAGTCATTCGTGCCCCAATTTTTTTTTTTTTCAAATACCAACACATCTTAATTCAACTTTGAATGATGCTCGTTCCGCCTACCTTTCTCCTTCATCATTTGAATGAGTTTCTTAGCAAAGAAATAAAAACGGTGAGAAGATACCTTTTCAGTGATACCTCACAAGTCTAAATCGGAAGAGTTTAGGTTAAGTTATTCAAGTTTTTCTTATACCAATCTTTGAAAAAAAGTTAAAATAAATGATATAAAAAAAACTTTTTAATATACAGCGCTTTTATAAATGGACTAAAAAGTAGAAAATAATATTTCTCAGTCCCATAGAATTTGTTTTGATAACTTTTGATTTTGAAATCTTAGCAAAAGTCATTATAAACAATCTATGAAATTGAAAATGAAAAGCGTGGGGCGTATGCAATACAAAGCATTCGATTTAATTGACAATAGTCAAACTACATAACGTAGACCTAAAATTTCTACAGCGAAAGTAGAA